>NC_045438.1:13030082-13327912 GCF_002776525.5 Piliocolobus tephrosceles
TTTCAGATATGTTGCATTCTGATGTGTTGTATTCTTTCTGGTGTGTTACATTCTGAAGTGTTGCATTCTTTCTGATGTGTTGAATTCTGATGTGTTGCATTCTTTCGGATATGTTACAGTCTGATGCGTTAGATTCTGAAGTGTTGCATTCTTCCTGATATGTTGCATTCTTTCTGATGTATTGCATTTTTTGTTGTGTTGCATTTTGATGTGTTGAATCCTGATGTGTTGCACTCCGATGTGTTGCATTCTGATATGTTTTCTTGTTGAGTTTAAAAGATGGAGCTGTATGCGGGGTTACAGGAATAAGGCACAAACAATGGACCCACCCGTGGGTGTGGAGCACATGTGTGGCCAGAACCCATCTGGTGGGTCATGACTGAAAAACCACTGTAAACTATTGCCTAGGCCCACCTCATGGTTGATCTCTTTCCTGCTACTCAGAACTCTCTGTGACTGTCTATAATAACTGTAGGCATTTTTAAACAACCAATAGTTTTTTGGAAGTAGCCTAAGATTTTATACATGTAAAATTAAATAAATTTACTTATTTTGAATTTAACATAAGACATAAAAGATTTAAAAACAAAACTATGTATTTTAAGTAGGTATTTCCTTACATTGTGTACACTGTGTATGCATTTTGAATGTTTGTTTATCTAATGAAACTTTTAAAGGCTTTTGGAAATATGAAACTGAATGATTTCCACGTTTCTGAAGAAATGTGAATGGTGAATTATAGGATGAATGGGATGGATTACAAATCAGAAACTAAACTCTACAAACAGAGACTGAAGAAGACAGAGAAATGCATTTGGAAATGGAGGCTAATTAAACAAAAGCACTAAATATGTCTAAGCAGCAAGCTACAATTAACATGGAAGACAAATTGCAAGCACAACTGCATTGTGAATATACACACACCAAATATAAATATTATGTTAATAACTGTGACGACTTGGTAGAAAGGTGAATGTTTCAGTAGGTATAGCCATTACATTTACTGTTTTTGGTATTTTTTTTAACCTTTGTTTTAGATTCAGAAGTACATGTGCAGGTTTTTACACAGGTAAACTGCATGTCATGGGGGTTTGGTGTACAGATAATTTCATCACCCAAGTACTAAGCCTAATACCCAACAGGTATTTTTCTTGTTCTTTTTTTTTGTTTGTTCATTTTTTTGAGATGGAGCCTTGCTCTGTCGCCCAGGCTGGAGTGCAACGGTGAAATCTCAGCACACTGGAACCTACGCCTCCTGGGATCAAGCGATTCTCCTGCCTCAGCTTCCCGAGTAGCTGGGATTACAGGTGTGTGCCACCATGCCTGGCTAATTATTGTATTTTTAGTAGAGACAGGGTTTCACCATGTTGTGGTCTCAAACTCCTGACCTTAGGTGATCCGTCTTCCTCAGCCTCCTAAACTAACAGGTACTTTTTCTGATCCGTGCTCTCCTCCTACCCTCCACCCTCAAGTATGCCCCAGTGTCTGCTGTTCCCATCTTTGTGTCAATGTGTTCTCATTGTTTAGCTTATATTTCTTCAGAGTTTTTTCTTTTTTTCTTTGTGGAGATGATTCACTTTTATATTTCCGAAAGCCTTTAAAACTTTTATTAGATAAACAAACATTCAAAATGCATACAGTGTACACAGTGCAAAGAAATACCTACTCAAAATACATACTCTTATTTTTAAAAGTAAGAACATGCAATATTTCGTTTTCTGTTGCTATGTTAGTTTGCTTAGGATAATGGCCTTCAGCTCCATCCATGCTGCTGCAAAGGCCATGATCTCATTCTTTTTAATCAGTCATTACATTAAAGATGTCGGAGTTTTATGGGGCTATTTGAGCTTCAGTTGGCATCTAGGGTTCTTTGCATTGTCTCGATGACCTGGACTCATGCAACCAATATCTGTTCTCACCCTCACATGTTAGCAGTGTACAGATTGAGTTTGCCTCATGAGAGTTTTCCAGGGACACATGGAGATCTCTAATGTTGCCCTCATATTCCTCCTTTGGAGCAACAGCACCATATTGAGGGCGTAGAAACCTCTCAGTAAAGATTGCCTTTCTACTTCAGAAAATGCTGCTCACAGAAAAAAAAAAAATGGATTTTTTTATCAAATTGGCAATGAAACACTTATTTCATGTTACTGAGTATATGAGGTAGTATTATCAAAAATTCGATATCAACCAGTTACACTTCACCTCTACTAGCTACAGCTACCTAGGAAAAATATGTCCACATTTTATCTAATTTAGGACAATATGGATTTTTAAGTTTTAAAACTGATGGGAAACTCTATGGAATCTCCTTATATGGAAAAGTACGAAAATAAGCCAGAATGAAAAGAACTGAGTAAGATAACCTCATGAAACCCTTTGCAGGTTTATAATTTTATTTTTTATTGTTAAAATGCCCGTGGTTTATGAACCTCAACTTAGAGTCCTCCTGTAATAGTCCTGTTGAATAAACAACACCCAAGTATAACCATCTTCAGATATGAAAGGCAACTGCATTTGCATTTCTTGAGATAATAAGCTAGAATATTACAGGTAGTAAACTTTGGGAGTGATTACCAAGCCACCTAGGAGGTAAAACTCCCTCAGCTTCCAGCTGATGCCTCATTCTCAAAATTTGTCATGACATAATTACCCAGAATATAAGACTCAAGGTAATTCACTTGGCTTAACTGAAACAGCTGGATCCCAAAGAGAGACAATTTTCAGTCCTTGCCAAGACTGCTGACCATTTCTTTCCAAAAATAGTGACTTGGGGTCAGTGGATCATTTAATAACCCTGCTTGGTATGGCTGAAAATTCCCAGGGGGTGAAATATATACCTCATAGTGAATGACACAGAATGTGTAAGTGCTTATACTTTTAAACTACAAGTCTGTCTCCAAAAAACAACTTTCATCTTTTCTCTCCTAATATTTTTAAATGACCTCCCTTTTATTAAAAATGCATTTACACACACACACACACACACACAATTTGCTAATGGATAAAAGAACACAACACAACAAAGAAGAGTATCATAAGGAAAGTTTCCCTGAAGTTCATCTGGATGTGGTTTTAAATCTTCCTTCCAGCCAGTGAACACACAGATGTGAAGACATGTGCAAGCCATGTTTGTTCATTTACAGACAGTACAGTACCTCGGTTTTCCTGCAAATTTTAAAGCAACTGAAAATGAACTGCAGCATACACTGCTAACATTTTCCAGCCCATACAAAGTCGTAACATTACCAAAGATCACGTTTCAACCCACGGTATTCCATACAACGAAGGCTTTCACTCCAGGCCTGTGAACTAGGCTGACATTTTCCCTAACTGTAATATCTCCATCCAAAAATACATTCATTCAACATGTTCATCCAACACAGTGAGAATTTCTGTTTTCATACTGAGATTCGTATTATGTGGAGCCACCTGCACAGGATTATGAAAGGCAGAACGCAAAGTCTTGTGATGGTCAAGACCCTCTCTGATCAGAAGAGGACCTTGGTACTCAGGCCTGGGCTTGTGGAAAGTGAGAGGTTAATACATTTGTATGAAGTGTGTGGCAATTTGTTGAGCTGCAGCAAGAGAAAATGAATACAGTGACTAATTTCCGTAAACATTTAGAGGAAATTTCTTGGCATAGGTGAGTTTTTAATGCTAAAATTTAAAACAGTTGCTTTTTTCACTTGATGTTTTACAAATTCCAGTGAATTGAATACATCTTCCCAGCCAATGCTACTGAGTGGGACCTGAGTGAATAAGGTACATACACTCTGTACTGAATTGAATATTTTTCATAGTTTTACCAAGTTTCTTGTGGTCCTTTCCCATTCGCCTATATCACGATGATGATGCACCTAATAGAAATAAATATTAATAGTCTGAACGTGGATATCACCACTAATAATTTCCTTTTAATTAAACACATGCTTGCAAACATAATTTCCTTAGAAAAATATTTTCTTTTTCCAACACAAGAGAATTTTAGGGATTATAAGCAAGCAAAAAACAAACAAACCAACAAAAAAACCAAAAAAACAAAAAACACATGTCCCATCCAGTGTTAGTTGCTGCCTTCCTGTTAGGTGTCTTCTCCGGCCTTTGTTCCCCTTGTACAGAGAGGCTGAGGAGGGTGGATCATGAGGTCAGGAATTAGAGATCAGTTTGGACAACACGATGAAGGGTACAGTTGACCCTTGGATGACATGAGTTTGAGCTGCACACACAAGTCCCCCTTACATGGATTTTCTTCTACCTCTGCCACCCCTGAGACAGCAAGACTAACCTCTCCTCCTCTTCCTCCTCAGCCTACTTTCACTACTGATGGTGAGGTCCAGGCACACCTGGTGAAGTCGTCTGGCCTTCACCAGGAAGGCAAGGGGAATCCACTTGAAGGGGAATGACTTAAATCAGGGGACTGCTTGACCAGAACAATGTCCCTTACGAGGGAATTCGGATGGAGTGATGAGGACAGCGGGCGCCCTTGCGAAGGCTGCGGTTCACATGAGGGACATAACACGAATGAATGAAGAGCAGAGGCAGGGGTGGAGAGGGGAGAACAATCTGAAAACCATCTATTAAAGCAGTTTTAGTAAGGGAAATAAATTATGGCTAGAAATACGTACAAAAAGAATTATAAGAATATTAGACCACATTTTTGAGCTTTACATTATGGCATTCAACGCTGTATGTGCCTGAAATATATTAACTCAATAAAACCTTATACTAACTCTTTGAAGTAAGTTCTGTTATTATCCCCATTTGAAAACCGTGGTAAGAGAGGCCCAGCAAGATTACAGAGCTACTGAGTGGCAGGGCCTTGGACTGTAAAGCAAAACTGCCCAGAACGAAGCCATGACCATAGCAGATGATCCATAAACACGGTAGGAAACGCAGAAGCCAGAACGAGACGGCACTCAAAAAGCAATCACTGTTCAGGGCATGATGCGATTTCTGGCTAGTTACACAAGGCTGATGGAGAAGAAGTGGACTCAAGTTTCAGAACACTCCACGTCACATCCAGCGTATCACATATTACATCCCGTTTAACTCACTGAACCACTATTACCATTTGGAAAGATTCTATCTGCATTCCTCCAAAATAATAGTTTTGGAAAATTCATTTAACGAGCCCTCCTATTTGAACCTGGCCTGCGTTGATTGATAAGACTTCAACATCAGATTTAGCAGACTTGAGTTTTGACTCTTGTTCAAAAGTGTTTCAAAAGTAGATTTTTCTTAAAAATGCAGATAATTTCCTCTTCTTTATTTTGCTATTTAAAGAATAGAAAAGAGATTTTTATTTCTCTGAAAAGTAACACCAAAGCTTCACCTATAAAGATGGAATAACTTATTACCGAATTGGTATCTTTGTCAGGAATTTAATCCAGGGGAAAACACCTTTGTCACCTGAAGGTGTATTCAAGGCAACATGTTTCTTGTATCGGATGTCAGGAAGGACCAGGTGCACTCCTGCCATCTTTAAAATCTTCCATTCTGCACTCCATCTTCTGAATTCACATTTCATGTCCTCTATCTTAGTGGGAGAGGCTTAACTTTTACAAACCTGAAAAGTCACTGAAATGGACCTAACATTGAAGGAAAGGAAGTAATGTGACATTATTGTCTTTAAGGTAACATAGTAAAGGGTAAAGTGTGTCCCTGAGTAATCAAAGCACAGGAAGCACATGGTTAACCGTGCCACCAGCTCCCACAGATGCAGATGCAGGAGAGGCATGGCTTTGAACCCAGTACCAAGCAGGGTAGATGACAACTAGTGTGTGTGGTCATCAGGTGCAGAGGCTGCTCCCCGAAACAATGGGTGCAGTCACCACTGATGGGTTCCACATCCGCCTTGGACCTGCAGGTGGAGGCCCAGCATGTAGGCTGGCTGGAGCCTGCAACCACCCACTTAAATCAGAGGTCCAATGTGAGTGCTGGCCACAGTGATATTTTATTGACTGTAAATCTGCCTGAGGTCCATCTTGCTGAGGCCTACACAGGTATCTGCACTAGAGGATCCAATAATTTCACTAAGTGTTAGAGAACTGACAAAAAATAATCACAAGGAAAACTGTGGGCAACAGGTATATACAGTTTTTGTCAGATAAGATGATGTGGGTTACCGGTCAAAGCCCCTACTGGAAATAAGAAGATAATGATGTTTCAGGATCCTTTATGTGATTTAAACTAACTCATTTGACTTCACTGGATCTGTATTTTATCCATTGCAAATTAAGTGGAGAGGGGCAGGGGGGCCGGGCGCGGTGGCTCACACCTGTAATCCCAGCACCTGGGGAAGCCAAGGTAGGAGGATCACTTGAGGCCAGGAGTTCGAGACCAGTCTGGCCAACATGGCAAAACCCCATCTTTACCAGAAATATACAAGTGCGCCAGGTGTGGTGGCGTATGCATGTAATCCCAGCTACCAGGGTGGCTGAGCTGTGAGAATCCCTTGAACCTGGGAGGCAGAGGTTGCAGTGAGCTGAAATTGCGCCACTGCACTCCAGCCTGGGCAACAGCAAGACTCTGCCTAAAAATAAATTAATTAATTAAAATAAAATAAGCAGGAGCGTGCCTTTTATTTACAAAATTTTAAAAATGTGTTTGCATTATAAAAACTGAATAGATGTAATAGCTATTAATACTTACGTGTATAATCTAATTAGTCAGGAAGAGTCTGCAGGAGTTGTTTAAATTCTCTCACCATCAACATTCCCTTTCACTACTTTTCCAAACTACTACGCTTGAAAGATGTTTGCCAAATAAACCATATTACAGCAATTTTCTTTTTCTTCCTTTTTTCTTTTCCTTTCTCTCTGTTCCTTTTAACTCAAAGACACATGTAACAATTTTTTTTTTTTTTTTTTTGAGACAGAATCTCGCTCTGTCCCGCAGGCTGGAGTGCAGTAGCACGATTTCGACTCACTGCAACCTCCACCTCCTGGGTTCAAGCAATTTTCCTACCTCAGCCTCCTGAGTAGTTGGGATTACAGGTGTGCACCACCACACCCAGCTAGTTTTTGTATTCTTAGTAGAGACAGGGTTTCTCCATGTTGGCCAGGCTGGTCTCAAACTCCTGACCTCAGGTGATCCGCCCAGCTCATCCTCCCAAAGTGCTGGGATTACAGGCGTGAGCCACTGCGCCCGGCCAACACATGTAACTATTATTAATGAGGACTTCAGATCAGCCTGAGTTAACCAATGTTATCAAATGAGTTGATATAATTTCTGCCCAAAGCAACTTGACATTTCAATTAAATTGTGCAGTCTTTTCAAAGGAAAAGATACACTTTCCTTTAAGTGCTTTTGAAATATTAAAAATAGCACCTGGATGCCTATGATTAATTTTATGGATCCTGGAACGGGAGCTATGCATACGCACTTTGTTCCTTTGATCCTAAGGATGTTATTGTCCTGGTCTATGTCAACTACATCCACACAGGTTCACCCCTGCATTTCCTGAGACCTGGACCCCATTTCCACAGCTTGTTACTGTTACTTGCCCTACCTGTTTCACTGGGACTGCAGGGCTCTTTTACCTCTGGCTTCCTGCCTCAATTTACCCCAGGCAGCCTCTAATCACCTGGTCCAGATAGATATGCCTCTGGGCCAGCACTGCTCCCATGTAAGTGGCCTCCCTTAGTCCCAGGTCCTCCAACGATCATTCTGAATGGGCCGTTTGCAATATTGATGAACACATTTAGAAACTGGATGTGGTAGTTGAATCAAGTTCGGGTTTTACAACTGTAATGAATGGCTGACACTTGGGCAGGCAGCTTTGCCATAGACAGGTGTGGAAAAGGCAGTGGGCCCGAGCTTTACAGCTGACTCAGTGCAGAGACTCACATCAAGACCTTTGACTTGTTGGTCATTAAGGAATTTATCAGGGCAATAACTTTCAGTAAAACAGTGAAGAAGAAAGTCTATCAAAAAACAGACAGTAGGCCTGTGTGGTGGAGAAACAGACAAGCAAGGTTTCATTCTGATCCAAGGAATGGGTGGGCTTTCCCTATGCACAAAATTGTCTCACTCCCTGGACTGAATTGATGGTCCAGAGGCTTTAAAATACTCGTGGACCTGGCTTAGGAATAACTGGGTAAATTTACAAATAATTGACAACTACTCTGTAAGGGCCAGAATTAACCCAAACAAACACATTTGCTAGTGTGTCCACAGCCATACATTTTCATTCTTAATTCAGTCTATTCTCTTGGGTTCACGCTGAGTCCAACTTTTGACATTGCCCTTGCGGTCATTCATGCAACTCTGTCTATCTACTCTAAAAAGCTGAAAGGCGTCTGTCAACTAATGAGACAATTTTTCCAGCAGCTGGTGTTCATGTGAGGGTAATTCCATGAATTTATTCATTGGTCATGGCATCTAATTGTTTCTCCGGGGACCTGATTCAAAGCCCTCAAAATTGAAGTGGGGGGACAGAAGCACTCTCTCAGAGTAACAAGACACTCGACAGGACAAATCTCAGAGGCAGCATAAGGAAACTGAACGGAGTTGACACCAAGGCTGAAGGTGGCTGCCTTGTACTGGATGAGGAATCCAAGGATCAAAGTATCTTGTGGCAAAGTCTCCCTGGGGATAGTGTCTGTGTGTCCTAGAGCATCACATCGAGGTGGGAGCCTCTGTCTTTCCAGAGAGGCAATCAGGTTCTTCATCCCTCAGACATGATCCCCACTGTCCCAGTATCAGCCCCATGGATGAGGCCTAAGCAGTAAACACATCACGAGGGTTCAAACTGGTCTGGGGTGGTCCTCTGTTGAATATGCAGGCAGATTGACTGCATTCAACCTCTTTGTCTTGGGAAGGATATTACTTACATCATCCCAAATTAATAAGAACTATCCTCCAAAAACGCCCGTGTGATATGGTTTGACTGTGTCCCCACCCAAATCTCATCTTGAATTGTAATAATCCCCACATGTTAAGGGCGGGGTCCAGTGGAGATAATTGAATCATGGGGGTGATTTCCCCCATGCTGTTCTCATGGTAGTGAATAAGTCTCATGAGATCTGATGGGATTTATTTATTTATTATTTATTTATTTATTTTTTGAGATGGAGTCTTGCTCTTATCACCCAGGCTGGAGTGCAGTGGCACAATCTTGGCTCACTGCAACCTCTGCCTCCCAGGTTCAAGTGACTCTCCTGCCTCAGTCTCCTGAGTACCTGGGATTACAGGCGTGCGCCACCATGCCCAGCTAATTTTTGTATTTTTACTAGAGATGGGATTTGACCATGTTGGCCAGGCTGGTCTCAAACTCCTGAGCTCAGGTAATTCACCTGCCTCAGCCTCCCAAAGTGCTGGGATTATAGGCACAAGCCACCGTGCCCAGCCCTGATGGTTTTATAAATGGGAGTTCCCTGAACAAACTCTCTCTTGCCTGCTGTCATGTAAGATGTGTCTTGCTTCCCCTTTGCTTTCTGCCATGATTGTGAGGCCTCCCCAGCCACATGTAACTATAAGTCAATTAAACCTCTTTCCTTTATAAATAAGGAAAAGTTCTGTGTATGTCTTTATTAGCAGCATGAGAACAGACTAATCCACTGGAATATTCAGAATCTTCATGATGCTTTTAAAATGATATTTTAGCTATCTGCCCTGAACCACCTCCAGGGTCTTCCCATGCGCACTGTGGAAAGCAAGAACTGGCTGCTTTCCTTGGTGAAGCTCTCACAGATGCAAGGACATTTCAGGCTCAAAGTGTCCACAGTTATCGCCTTGCTTATCCCCTTCACTTTTTTGAGGAGAAAACAGAAGCGATAAAGAAAGCTCGTTTTTATGGAGCCTCTCTAATCATGCCAGGCACTTTCACAAGTTAGCTCACTGAATTCTCACAGCTGCGCAGAGTAGCCCCATGGCATTTTGACAGAGGAGGCGAAGCCTGGACCACACAGCCCATGAACGCCTACAGAGGGGTTGCGCCCCCTCAACTGACATCCAGCCCCTCCCTTTCTCTTAAGTCCACAGAGTTTGAGAGAGAGGAGTCCAGGTTTCCAGTCCATCTTATTCAACTTATTGGCTTAAATGAATTTTTTCCCCAAAGATTAGATTTGGAATTCATATTTTACAATGTGGAAATTATTCTTCCTGCTCTTCTGCCTTGGCACTCCCAACCTCTCCTTGCCTGGCTGTGTTGGTTTCCATCTAATCTCGAAATGATCCCCACCCTCCAACCCAACATATAATTCGCATCCATCCCTTTGTCCTCCGCCTGCACTAGCATAAGTCCCTGCAAGGCCGGGAGTGAGCTCTCCCTAGAACACAGTCGGGCACACTGTGGGCCCCAAAGAAGGCCTCAATCTGATAAACTACAGCAAACGGAATTTTGAGGGGAAGTACATGCATATGTTAATAAGTATAGCCAACAGTGTCATTCTATATTGCATATATTCTGGGCAATAATTCTGACAAAATAAATCATCGAGAAGTCTGGTCATTTTTGTTGTAGGTTTGCTCTATGGGCCATGAATATAATTCTCACGTGCCTGTGCTTTTCATGGCTGTGTCTTTGCTAGAAACAAGTGATTACCAAACTGTTCCACGGAGCCCTGGGTTTTTTCTCGTGACTTCAGGGGCCTCTGAGAGGGACAGTGTGGGCAGCACCTGACTCACCCACTTGTGTATATGTGGTTTCTGCTTCAGAGCTCATGGAAAAGTAGAGTTCATAGATTTTTATATGTATGAATATATGATTTTTAAAAGTCACCTAAAAATATTCACTCTGTAACTCAGTTTAATAAAAGTCTGTTTTGTTAATTATTTACTGGTTTCTTTTCTTTTCTTTTCATGTTTTTTTTTTTTTTTTTCAATCTGGGTATAATGCTCCTCAAATTGGGAATAATGCGCCTCAAATTGGGAAACTTTCACATCTCCAAGTTACAGTTTCCAAATAACCATACCCGCAGCACAGATGTGAACAGTGGGTCCAAAATGAGCACTTTAGATTAAGCCACACGATGAATCATTTTGCTTTCAAAAGCAATAAAAGCCAGAGGCCATGTTACACAGGGCACAGAGAAGCAACAGAGTTCATTTCTGTAATAAGCATGACCCCTCACTGAAGGCTTGCTACAAGAGATGTGCGCCTCCTGCTGTGCGGGCTGGTTCCTAACAGGCCATGAGGTTGCTCCCTGGCCTAGGGCTTGGAGATCCCTGCCCTAGAGACTATATTAATGAATTAGGAATAATATTGACATTCCTAATAATAGGAGATGATGACCAGGAGGTGGGTTAACATGGTCAAAGACCGAAAGCTGGAACATAACCCAAGCAGCATTGACTCGTGGTCTATTCCTTCATTGTACTGATGCTCCTAGCTTCGAGAATGATACATGGGCAGGCCTGCTCCATAAACATTTTGTCAAGTGACTAAATGAAATATAAGTTCAAGAAGGCACCTTCCACCAGAGATGCTGGCTCAGGGCTTAACAAAAGCCAAGTCAATGGCATTTGGAATCATTCATTTAATTACGGTGATAGATACCAGCAGCAGCTCACATTATTACCACATGCTTACCATTGCCAGACACTACTCTAAGCACTTAATTGTCTTAAATGGCTCTAAAAGGTCAATGTTAGTGTTATGTCCACTCGGTAGATGAGAAAGCAGAGGTACAGAAAAGCTTTAAAAGGTATCTATGTTTACACAGCTGCAAGCAGTGGAGCAGGATTGGAACGTAGGCAGTTTTATTCTAGAGCTCAGATTTTTAATGCTGAGTTCTGATTTTAAAACTTACAGGACTCTGAAGATATTACCTATAATATAGAAGTTATATTAGATCTGCTTCTTCCCTTAAAAGAGTTTCTTATCTAATCGGGGAGGCATGAAATAACAAAATAAAATAAGGTATTACTGTGTACATGTTTCCAGAGGGGGCCCTCAGTGTGGACAGGTGAAGTCAGGGCAGGCTTCCTGGAGGTGATGACCTTGCCAGAGGCTTGGAGCAGTTCTGAGCAAGACTGAAAGCATTTCCTAACAGGGGAACCCAGGAGTCATGGGGTGATGGAAAGGGAGTCTTTTCGGAGGATGCTGACCTAACCAGATGACAAGGAGAGGTGCTAGAAGAAAAGCAGAATACAAAGTGTTCAGCTTTATGGCCAAGGACAAGCATGCCACACCTGCAACCTGGGGCTCCAAGCAACCTGGGGCTCAGGACGCATGGTATCTCTTGCTGTTGGAACATGAGTATCTTGTAGGCAGTTTGTACACTCTCCAATTGACCCCTAAGGACAGCAAAAAATTAACACCCTATTTAAAGGCTAGAATATAGGAAAAGGAGGATCTGAAATCTAATGGACTTTCCAGATAAGAGAGGAGACCCTGGGAAGGCAGATGGCAAGGGGAGGATTCCAGGTGGGATCAAGGCTGAGCAAATCAAATGTCTGATGTCTCTAACAGCCTGACTGGAAGAACAAGTGATCAGTATTTTTCAGTCAATTAGACACAAAACATGATTGTTGCAGCCTGGTGTGTATTCAATTAGGACTGTAATATGATGAAGCTAAGAGCAGATTATTTTGCAGACTTTCTTGTGTCTGTGCCTGAGCACTTGCTCAGGGGATCCTGGGTGACAGCTCCCTGTGGGGACCTGTGGCCAGGAGGGGAGACGAGGCCTCACTGTGGCATTTTCGGGGCTGAAATGCCAAAAGAAAATGCTCACATTCATTAGGAACCTCCTATGATCCAGGCAGGTTTCTGGGTATCACACAAGTCTCTCTACGAATTAGGCAAAAGTATCCCCATTGCACTAATGAAATAAGAGACTGGGCACACGAGTAATTTCCCAAAGTGAAACTAAGATTTAAATACAAATTTCTCTGTTGCCAAAACCCAGGACCTTTTCATTGTGCCACGCTGCCTTCTGTGTGTGCCCCGATGAAGAGCTTTAGTAGGCGTTCTTCAAGAGGGAACTGAAAATTGAGTAAGACTTCCCAGAGACCCAGCTATGGGGGACTATCCGCAGATGGGGACCCCGGGCTAAAGAGGCAAATCCTTGTTTTATAAGTAGGGGCTAATTGACTGGATCTAAGTCCAGAATCGCCCCAGCTGTTATCCCCAAGCCTAATGCTCAAACAGACACATACAAAAAAGATAAGTGGACAAGAATGGAGGAAAATCAACCCAGAAAACAAAAAAAGCTGTAATAGTTGGGTAAGGTACATTTTGCTATTTTATATATATATAGAAACACACACACAATATTATACACACACATACATATATACATAGACATATATGTAAATATCTCTATATATCTATACTATATAGGTATGTGTACATATGTATATCTATGGATATATATCTATGTATATATCTATATCTCTATATATGTATATATGTATAATATTGAAGCTGTCATGTGACTACCCTAGCAAAGATCTTATCCACAAATATAATTATAATTATAAATGTCCAATTATCTGTTGAGATATCAATGATCCTATTATTGTAGAAACATTTTTTATTGAGTTTCAAGCATTCATAAGCATTGGCTGAAAGACTGCGGTCTATAAGCACTGACAGAACACAAATGCTTGTTGCGTCAATGGGCATTTATTGAGCATGTACTATGTGCTGGTCTTTGAAGATTCAAAATTTAAAAAACAAGGCCCCTGTCCTATAATACAGCTTATTGCTTGGAATGGAGTTTTAAAAACCATGCCAAGGAGAAATTGCCATCAATGCCTCCTTCCCCTCTCTGGAGATTTCTGTGACAGGGTAATGAAAGTTATAATCACTTTAGATATCTACCTACTTGCCTAAAGAGAAACTAAAGAGAAATTGTCCTGAATTCACATAAACCAAGGTAATGGAAGGGATATGTTTCTCTTTTTTTTCTCATCAGAAAACTATTTTAAATAAATTGCAGAGAAAGAGAGAGGATGAGATGAAGGAAATGTGTCCACTTCAGAGTTGACTCATGAACTGTCATAGTTTATGAAACTGCATGAAATTCTGTAGTGCAGCCAAATATTAATTGAAACAATTAACTGTAGAAACCATGTGACCACGACAATATTAGCAGTCCATAATCCTTTGTAGTTAAGAGGTCCTTACCGGATCACTGCAGAAAAGCTCTGGAGTTCTAATTACCTGTGGAAGTCCCACAAGGTTACTGCAAAACATGGTAATTAGACGGTTGTAATATAAGGTGTTAGCAGGGGATTGAGGATTTGCTCTAAGCACCATGGTGTTTTCATGGCTATTTACTGAGCAGAGTACCAGAATTTAATGGAATTTGGTAGAATTCTCCAATGACTCCTATGAGCACGTAGTTAACAAACGTATCTTAATGTGAGTTCCCTGGTTTTCTTGAAAGTGATGAACATCGCGATCTTTAACTAGTGTAAGGAGAAAATATAACCTAAATGAGGTGGATTATGTGGATTTATTTTTGGGATTTATTGCTCTTGTCTTTCTGTGGCATTTGAGTCAGGTGTATTACACAGCTTTGAGATCTTGGCTTCACTAAGCGTAACCCAGAATTAGAAAGGAAGTAGCTCGGTGCTTCTCTGCAACTCCAGCTCAGACTTCCGTGTGACAGTCCTCTTTTACAACAGAATTGGGACATCAATGCCTATGTTTTTCTCAGCTTTGAAGATGCTTCTACAACCCATGCATGCACAAAGAAAGAAATATTATACATTTTAGTGACGGGCACAATGTACTTATTCAAACATGTCAGCAAATATAAACGATTTATCAGTTGAGTGAAGGAGATACGTCTTTTTTTTTTTTCTTTTCGCTGATCCCGAATCACTCCCTTACGTTTCTTGTCTGTGTACTCCAAATGTGTACCTAAAAATGAAACTCAGACTATAAACTGTCCTATGCTACCAGAGTAGAAAGCATAAAGCTAATCTAAAGAAAAGATTGGCCTAACTCCCCTCTGCGCTTTGCTTTTGGCTCGGAAAATCACCTTCCCCTAAAGGGTCTGGTTTGCCTCCCACAGCAGAGTCAGGGGCAGATTCCATCAGTCCACGGAAATGGGGTTCCTGGAGGTAACACTGGCTTTCTCATCTTGGTCCAGGCAAGGGGCACTTGTCGGGTCACTGACACAGGCATTCATTAAGAGTCAGTTATTTTCTGCAGGTGCCTTTAGTGAGACAACAGTGAGAAGGGAAAAATCGGGAAGACGCGGGGCGTGTATGGAGAGCCATACCCCACTGCTTCTTTGGGGTCCCAAACCTCTAAGAGAATTTCCCTTATGCTTTCGCTGTTGAGAGTTGAAAGTCTCTTTTCAAACATTTAAGCAGAGCAAGAGGGGATAGCTGCTCTGCTAAAGTTACCTTTTAGTCAAAGGCTTAAAGGAGAAATTCCCTTGCCTATCACGTGTATTCTACAACATAAAAAGACCAGAGAGAAACAAAACAAACCAACCCGCCGCCAGGGGGCAGCTGGGAAACATTTTGCAGGGCTGGGAGAGATGGAGAGGCAGGCAGAACCGAGGGGAGGGGCTCCTTGCACTTGGTGAACAGATGACTCTTTGTAGTAAGGATTCAGGGCCAGGAGGTGGGCAAGCAGGTATGCCTGAGCTTCCTGTGTTGCTAACCCTCTACGGGTCTAACCCACTCAGCAATGTCTACTGGGACCAAGCCCTACCTAGAGGGGCACAGCTTCTCCTATTTCTCTGACAAGACTGTGACATCTTGGAAGGGAAAAGCTGTGTCCCATCTATCTTTGTAAGCCACAGAGCAACAAACAAAGTGCTTAGTATATATATATACATGCATGCATATATGTACATATGTATGGGCCCTGGGTTTTGCTGGCTGCATCTCTTATCATTAAGAGGGAAAAAGAAAAATATCCTTTCCTGTAGCCCCATGGTACACTGCAGATCCCCCTGAGAAGCTGCAATGAGCTGGGGCAGCCATAGTGGGGAGGAGGGGAAAGGCTCTGTAATCCCTCGGCCTCAGGGCTGACATGGGGCACATCAGGGCTCCCCTGCTGAGCCACTGTCACTTGACAAACTTGTGCAGCTGGAGCCATACATTCTCCATGTACTCCGTTGCTCCCTACCCATCATCCACTCCTGCCCCTCTCACCTACAAAAAGTGACAGTCAGAATACTTTAAAAAGCAACAAAAACTCAACAGATTTTATCCTTTGTAAGAGCCTACCATTTCCACATTTGTCTAAAATGCGGATTGTATAGTCCTCTGTGTTTGCATTGCTTTTGTTATGATAGCTAACTCCTTTCTATAAATGCAGGAATAGCCCAGTTGAAGCAATAGCACTTGACTGGATATTTTCAATTCATAGGATATTAATATATTAATGGATATAGCAGACACATAGGAGATACATACACACACACACACACACACACATATTTATTAATTGGTACAAAATTGTTTTGCCTTATAACTTATAAGGCCTGTAAACCCATTCTTTTTTTGTTTTTACACAGATATGTTGAGATTTTTATGTCTTGGCAAAATATAGGCTGTAGTTTAATTGACTTAGCAACACTACCAAATAACACATTTATTCCTGAGGGAAATTTCTTTCCATGCTTTCTGCTGGAACTTCTAATTGACATCCATTTCTGAATAATTGTTGAAACTAGTAAGTTGGAAGGGCTGGTGATCTCAAATAGCTATAAATGAGGCATCATGGCATTTTTTTTCTTCCAGACAAATCCATAAGTGAATACATATTTTACAAGTCAGTATTGGCCGGGTGTGGTGGCTCACACCTGTAATCCCAGCACTTTGGGAGGCCGAGGCGGGTGAATCACTTGAGATCAGGAGATCGAGATCAGCCTGCCCAACATGGTGAAATCCCATGTCTACTAAAAATACAAAATTAGAGAGGCATGGTGGCACATGCCTATAATCCCAGCTACTAGGGAGGCTGAGGCAGGAGAATCGCTTGAACCCAGGAGGCGGAGGTTGCAGTGAGCCGAGATGGCACCATTGCACTCCAGCCTGGGCAACAAGAGCGAAACTCTGTCTCAAAAAAAAAAAAAAAAAAAAAGAAAAGAAAAAGAAAAAAGAAAAAAAAGTCAGTATTAAAAATTCTGTCCTTGGAACTGATTTAATAGATGAATCAATAAATCTGGTATGATCATCACAGAGCAAGCAGATAAGGCTCTGGGTACACCAAATATATAACTGTATTAGTCATCAAAAAGGAATGTAACGTGTTTCACTAGTCAGAGAGATAGCAATGTGGAAAAGAATAAAAACATGTAAAAACTGATGGACTTTTATTTGAAATTTGGTTGAACATTAACTGTGGTTCTCCCTAAATATCATATACATTTTCTTTCACTTCATTGGTGATGAGCCATTAATATCATAAATAATACATACTGGTGGAATGAGTTTAAAAAACGTTCAGTAGAACCAATTAACAAACAATGGAGCACATGTAGATAGATTTAGAATACCTGCCATTTACTGAGGTCTACTTTTTTGCCCAAATTTCTAATTCTTTTATCTTGGTCGACATCTACAAGGACAAGATGTATAAATCTCTCTCTGTATAGAACGCCGTCTTTGTTTGGTTTCCTCCAAGTAGAAAGCCAGGAATGATTCTTCCTTCAAGTTTCCTATCAATCATAATTCTATTAGCCAGCTGAATAGCTTGGTACACTCAGTGCCTATCAAATATTAAAGGCTTCCCATTCTTGAAATTCACATAATAGCTTGGTTTGTTATCTTGCACTAAATCTGTACTACATTACAAATTTATGATTACCTGTAAATTTCACACTGATATTTAAGTTGTAAAATATGTTGATGCCTTTAAAAGTGTGTGAGAACATAAAATTACACAATCATAAAGTGAGTTAAAAATTATGGCAGCATAAACACTAAAGTCCAAATTCTTGTCTTACATAATCCAAGTGATAATTGTCATGCTCCTACTGTGTGTCTGAGGACACTATGACAAGCATGGAGAATTCAGCTGTGAGAAAGATGACATGATCCCTGCCCTCTGGGAGATGATACCAAATAAACTCACCAATGAAGAAGTATTGCAAATTATTACATGGGGTATAAAGAAAACAAAGACAGAGCCATGACCAGGTACCAGGCTTACGGTATGGGACTTCTCAAAGCCAAGCCTTGAAGGACGAGAAGGAGCTATGCACACAGCAGGGGAGGGAGAGGGGGAAGTGAACTGGCTGGAGAAGAGCAGGTACAAAGGCCCTGCGTGGGAAGGTGGTTCAGCATCTGCAGGATTAGCAAGGAAGTCAGTACAACTGCCACAGGGCAGGCAAGGGAAGAAGAGATATGAAAGGAACCTGCGGAACATTACGGAGAATGTTATGAAGAATTTGTATTTTTCCTAAGAAATCCATTTTGGGACAGGGAACTGATTTAATTTACGTTTTTAAAAAACCCACTCGGGGGGCTGAGGTGGGTGGATCATGAGGTCAAGAGATTGAGACCGTCCTGGCCAACATGCTGAAACCCTGTTCTACTAAAAATACAAAAATTAGCTGGGTGTGATGGCACGCCTGTAGTTCTAGCTACTTGAGAGGCTGAGGCAGGAGAATCACTTGAACCCAGGGCAGAGGCTGCAGTGAGCTGAGATCGCACCACTGCACTCTAGCTCGGTGACAGAGCGAGACTCTGTCTCAAACAAACAAACAAAAAAACAAACAAACAAAACCCACTCAAGGTTGGGTGCAGCAGCTCACACTGGTAATCCCAACACTTTGGGAGGCTGAGGCTGAGGCCTGAGCCCAAAAGTTCAAGACCAGCCAAGGCAATATGGGGAAACCTCATCTGCATAAAAATACAACAATTAGCTCGGGGCATTGGTGCGCACCTATAGTCCCAGCTACTCAGGAGGCTGAGGTGGGAGGATTGCTTGAGCCTGGAAGGTCAAGGCTGAAGTGAGCTATGATCATGCCACCATATTCCAGCCTAGGTGACAAAGCAAGACCCTGTCTCAAACAAACAAACAGACAACAAAAAACATTCTGGCTTGTGTGTCGCAAATGGATTGTAGTATATCCAAGAAAGGAAGTAGAGAGATCATTTAGTAGATTTTTACACAAGTTCAGTAAACAGATACAAGAGGCTTGGACTAGAGTGGTGGCCCAAAGATAGAGGGAAAGGAAAATATTCCAGGTACTTTGGGAGCAGGAATCAACAGAAATTGGTGATGGGTTATAAGGGGCATCAGGAAGGGAGGGACAGAGAATGGCGTCAGTATGGACAGTGGTAACGCTCATGTGGGGAAGAGTGTCAGAGGAACAGGTCTGAAGGGTGTGTGGGTTGCGGTGTGGTTAGAATCAAGACCGACTTGGAGACAAGCTAAATTTGAGATGCCTTTGAGAATCCAAGTGGAGTTTTCAAGGCGTCAGTTTACTATGAAATTCGGAAGTTCTGCAGAGAGTTCAGGAGGTATGATATAAATTTAGACAGTCATGAGTAGGTAAATGATATTAAAGTAATGCTGATGAAGTGTAGGGTGGTAGTTGTCTGGGAGTGAGAAGTCTGGTTGGGGAGGAGAAGCTAATAAAGGGGACAGAAGGAGCCACCACTGAGGGAGAAGGAACACAGAGAGGGCGTGGAGATCTGGAAGCCCACAGTAAGCACGCAGTGAGCACTGCTGTTACTATCATTTGGCATTAAATTGTCTTATCCAGTGGAATATCCCAGTGGGACGGAGGGAACAAAAGCCAGATTGGAAAGAGAGAAGAAGGAATGGGAGGCAAGTCAGTGGGGACAGCATATGGCAACCACTCTTAGAAGTAGCATGAGGAAGCATAAAAGTTCTGTGGGGGGCGGATAAGAGGTTCACGGCTGGGCACTTGTTTGCTGTTAAGTTACTGACTGACTGGCTGAGCATGGGAGAGGAGAGCATGTTTGTAGGATGTAGATGAAGCAGGGAGGGAGGGCCCACGAAACCTAGAGAGCAGATGATTCAAGAGCCAACCCCGAGTAGGGGAGCCTGAGCCCAGTGGGTGGGGGAGTGGGGGCTCAGCTTGGAGCAATGGGGGCTCAGCCTGGAGCAAGGCCAATTCTCTCCTGGTAACGGGAACACAAACACTAGAAGCTTGAACTAGAGCGGCGGCCCAAAGTGCCAGAGAAGGATGCAAACGGCAAGGAGGTTGACACTGGCTTGTGAGGCAATGAGAAAGGTCCCCTCTGATAGTTTCTACTTTCTCATTTTACATTTAAAAAAGATGTGTGCAGTGCATCCATGGAGTAAGGGAGGGAGAGGGAAGGAGAGGTTAGGAAAGGTCAGAGGGTAAGCTATGAAGAGCTGCATAGGAGCGCGGGAAATCCAGCAGCCAGAGAAGAGGAGGACGATCCCAGACAGTGACCAGTGTGCATCTGCGGAGGAATTTAAAGTCAAATGGGTGAGCCCAGTTGTGTAATTATCTCCAGCTCTGTAAAGTGGACACAGGGGTTCATGGGGGGTTCAGATTGGCCACTGGAATGAAGGCAGGATTTCTGGGGAAGAGAAAGCCTCAACAGCTTACAGGGAATGCCTGGCAGACCCAATGTTGCATGACAAGGAGGAACAGCAGGCGGGTGAGACAAATGACCTGAAGCTCAGAGCAGGCCACGCTCAGGAGGGACATGCTGATCCCAAAGAGAAAACTGCAGGCTGAGAGGACACCAGCTTGACTCTGAGGGCCTAGGAGATGTGGAGGGAGGAGCAAGCAGAGGAAGGGGTTTCTTTGTGAGATGGCCTGGTTCCAGGGAAGTCCCAGCAGCAAAAACACGCGGGGCATCCAGGAAAGTGCATTGGCCACGGCAGAGGCTGTCCGAGGGTGGGGACAGGAGGGCCATGAGGTGGGCGCTTGTGGGAGGCTGGGGTGCGTGATTAGCAGCAGGTGAGAGTAGAGAAGACAGCAGAATTGAAGACAGCTGGGAGCTACGACTGACGGGTCCCTGCGGCCTCTCAGAGGGATGGGGGCTAGGCCCTCCCATGGTCAGATCACCAGCCCTGCAGGTGCTGGGGACCAACTCATATCCCTTTTCTTCCCTATCCCTTAGGGTCTCACCACTTCTGTGCAAAGATGACAAATACTGTGCATTTAATGTCCCTAACATTCCCAGTGTTCCTCATATCTAGCTCACATACTTCAGATCCTCAAATTCCTATTTTAAACAAAAATGCAACTGTCGTGGTGGTAGATGATGGCATGTAGCCTCTTTAGTATGTTACAGAATCTTTTCCTGAGACACTCAGGAAAGCACAAACTTTTTCACCCAAACAATGCTGAAGATGGCTTCACCTTCTCAGAGCCTGGTTTGAGAATCCCCACTCAGGGGAAGAAATAGTCCCAGTATAGTCAGTATCCAGAGAGTTTTCCTAACAGTGAAAGTGCTTACGTTTCTTTCAGGAGAGGCGGTATGGCAAACAAAGTCCCAAACACATCAATATTTCATTGATCACTTGACCCAACTTAAATGTTTTATCCCTTTGTTCACTGACAACATTGCACACCTATAGCGTGTGACGGTTTTCTTAGGGGCTGGGGATGCAGCCACAGGCAAGCACAGTTTCTTGCCAGTAGGGAAGGTGCATGACGGAAAGAGTTTTGATTCTTTGTATCATCCATGCTCTCTGCAATGATTCTCACAGACAATGCACTCTCCCAACACACTGCACCCGCGTGACCGTGGGAGCAGCCTCCCTACACCATCTCCACAACTCTGCTTGGTGACCTCTCAGATGACAGTAACCATCTTCACTCCCAGACAGTTCTGAAATTGTCATGTTGGAAAGTATTTGATAACCGTTCACACAAAAGAGACTCAGTAATATGGAAGGGTTATGATATATATTCCTATTATGTGAAAAATATATATCTTGCATTCCTAGCAGATAGTAGTCCGTTATTACTGGTACTTTCATATGTTGGGGGAGAAAACATGTACTTAAAACAGTGCCTTGACTACTGTTTTAGGTAGGCAGAATTGAAATTATTATGATAATGATAAAAACAGCATTACTTTCATTATGAAACACAGTGCAGAATGGATAGTAGACAAATACTATCCAAAATTCAACATGGATAATTCAACGTGAAGACACTGGAAGTAAAACAGTACTTTGAGGATCCAGAACTTCCTCATTTCACATTCTGTTAATCGGGATTGAAGTGCGTTGTTGCCTGGCTGTCTTCATGTCAGCCAGTTCATCGAAAATGTCTTATCAGGCAGGTGAGTGGGAAACAGACTCTCCCCTACAGGCCAGCACAAGCGGCTACTGCCCTCTGTTGCCAACAGATAGTGGACAATAGGTATTGGAAAAAATGCCAAGGATATTAAAATGTGAGCCTTGAAAAAGGACTCGTGAGCAATTGAAAATCAGCAGTCAGCTGGGTTGAAACTGGTCAATGAGGGATTCAAAGTAATAAAAAATAATCAGTCCGATTAAAGGCAAAGTAGCACAAAAAGCTGGTAGCTTCTACTCAGAACTCAGAGTTCATGCAAATTACTATACCTAAACATTGTATGAAAGCACACTTTCTCGGCCGGACGTGGTGGCTCACGCCCATAACTCCAGCACTTTGAGAGGCCAAGGCAGGCAGATCATGGGAGGTGAGGCGTTAGAGATCACCCTGGCCAAAACAGTGAAACTTCGTCTCAGATACGAGTACAAAAATCAGCTAGGCGTGGTGGCGCGCACCCATAATCCCAGCTATTTGGAAGGCTGAGGCAGGAGAATCGCTTGAGCCTGGGAGGCAGAGGCTGCAGTGAGCTGAGATTGCACCACTGCACTCCAGCCAGGGTGACAGAGTGAGACTCTGTCTTGAGAAAAAAAAAAAAAAAAAGAAAAGAAAAAGAACACTTTCTCTCAGCTTTGAATTTTTATTGCTTATTGTTCCTCAAATTATTCTTTCTTTAGAATTCTTTATCATATGACAAGACCAAAAGATCTTTCCTTTTTCATTTCCTTTTTTCCTTCTTTCTTTCCCTTTCTTTCCTTCCTTTCTTTCCTTTTCCATTTTCCTTTCCTTTTTTCCTTCTCTCTCTCTCTCCCCCGCCTCCTCTTTTTTCTTTCTTACTGTTTTTATGTGTGTATATATTTTTTTAAAATAGAGATGTATTTTTTAAATAGAGATTCCCTCTATTTTTTTTAAAATAGAGTGAAATATGCACTGGGTTAGGGGTTGAAAGATATGGAGGCAAGTCCCAGCCACCTCACTTCAAACTCTGAATCATAAGGTAATGACATGAGCCTAGAATAGCTAAGATAACTTTGAAAAGGAAGAACAAAGTGGAAGGATAAATACTTCATGATTTCAACACTAACTATAAATCTACAGAAATCAAGACAGTATGCTATTGGCATACAGATGCCCAGATAGGTCAATGACACAGAGCACAGAGAACAGAAATAGACCCTCCAGGACATGGCCAACTGGCTTTCAACAAAGGTGCAAGGTCAGTTCAGTAGCAAAAGGATACTCTCTACAGTGGATGCTGTTTAAAAAAAATAAATACCAAAAAAAAAAAAAAAAAAAAAAAAAAAAACACTTCGATTCCTAACTTGTATCATGCACAAAAGATAATTCAAAATAGATCAGATATCTTAATATAAAACATAAAGCTTCTAGAAGAAAACATAGGGGAAATCCATCATGACATTTGGTTAGGCAAAGATTTCTTAGGTATGCTACATAAAGCACAATCCATAAAAGAACAAATTGGCAAATTGGATTTAACTGAAATTAAAAACTTCTGCCCTTTGAAAGACACTGTTAAGAAAATGAAACAATAAGCCACACACAGAGGGAAAACATTTGCAAGTCATACATCTGATAAAATACTTGCATGTAGAATATATAAAGAACTCTTACATTTTTATAATAAGAAAGCAACTCATATTTTAAAATATGAGCAACCACTGCACTCCAGCCTGAAGGACAGAGTGAGACTCTGTCTCACTATAAAAATAATAATACAATAAAATATGTGCAAATGATTTTAACAGGCACTTCACCAAAGAAAGTAAGAGAATGGCAAATAAGCATATAAAAAGATAGGCCAGGCGCGGTGGCTCATGCCTGTTAATCCCAGTACTTTGGGAGGCTGAGGTGGCTGGATCACCTGAGGTCAGACGTTCAAGACCAGCCTGAACAACATGGCAAAATCCCATCTCTACTAAAAATACAAAAATTAGCTGGGCATGGTGGCATGTGCCTGTAATCCTAGTTACTCAGGGGGCTGAGGCAAGAAAATCGCTTGAATCCGGGATGCAGAGGTTGCAGTTTGCTGAGATTGTGCCACTGTACTCCAGCCTGGGCAACAGAGCAAAACTCCATATATATATGTATATATATTTTAAATATCATTAGTCATTAGGAAATGCAACATAATGCCAGAATGAGACACCACTACACACTTAATGGAATGTGAAAACTTAAAAGATTGATGATATCAAGGGTTGAGTAGGAACTGGAGCAACTAGAACTCTCGTACATTCTCGGTGGGCATGTAAAATGGTACAACCACCATGGAAAGTAGTTTGGCAGTTCCTTAAAATAATGATTTGCACTTACAGGTATTTACACAAGATAAAAAGAAATATATCTACATGTACAAAGATTTGCATAAAATTTCATGGCTGCTTGTTGGTAATGCTGAGCAACTGGAAACAAGCCCAGCGTTCATCAGCAGTGGAATGGATAAGCAAATTGTGGTTGTTTACATACAATGTACACAATTCAGCAATAGAAAGGAGTAAACTTTTCTTATACACAACAATGATGATAAATTTCAAAATAATTTCGCTGCATCAAAGAAATCCTACAAAAAGAGAGTACATACTCTATGGTAGCATTTATATATAATTCTAGAAAACGTAAACAAATAATTGCTTGGCAGGGAGACATGGGAGGGTTTAATGGCTATGCTCCTTATATTGATTGTTTTACTGGTATATACATGTGTAAAACTTATCAAATAGTACATTTTAAATATATGCCTCTTGTATGTCAATAAAGCTGTTTAAAACAATATTATGTCAATAAAGCTGTTTAAACCAACATTAGCCATTTAATGAACACAGGCCTACTGAAAGATGATAGATCAGGAAGTCAAACCTCAGAGAAATAAAAGGACTGGCCTGAAGTCACAAAGCTGAAGAGACTTGAAATTCAGTCTCAGGTCTGTCTGAGTATAAAACCTGTCTCTTCCCTACTATACCACACAAACACATCTTAACCTCTTTTGTTTTGAAAATCTCTCATTTCAGGCCAGGCGCAGTGGCTCACGCCTGTAATCCCAGCACTTTGGGAGGACGAGGTGGGTGGATCACGAGGCCAGGAGTTCAACACCAGCCTAGCTGAGACGGTGAAACCCAGTTTCTACTAAAAATACAAAAATTAACCGGGCATGGTGGTGGGCACCTGAAGTCCCAGCTACTCAGGAGGCTGAGGCAGGAGAATCACTTGAACCCTGGAGGCAGAGGTTGCAGTGAACTGAGATCGCACCACCGCAGTCCAGCCTGGCGACAGAGCAAGACTCTGTTTAAAAAAATAAAAAATAAAATAAAAAAAATTAAAAAAAGAGATAATCTCTCATTTCAGAAGACATCAAAATTCCTTCAGGTTGTGTAATCAGGATGGCAAGCATTTTAATGTATGAATTCAAGTTATGCCCGCATCTTCCCCCTCAGTAACTAGGATCTAGGGGCTTCCTAGGTCGGTCCTTAGAATGCACTGGATTGGAAAGGTTGGCCAGTCACTGTAAATTTAAAGGTGTTTTTCTGAATGCTTCAGAAAGTACCAAAAAGCCATTAAAAATGAAAGATTAATGGAACAATTATGTCCCATTTTGACTTCTAAAAACCAGAATTCTTTGTGTCTTCAGGACTTCTAAAATGCTAATCATTCCAATAAAGCTGAATTGCATGACAGATTTCCAGCACCTATCAGAGTGGCAGCCATTTCCTACTTCTTTTTTATTCTATATACTGTCAATGTCACTAACACAGATTATATTTCAATTACCTTATTCTATTCACTGACTCACATACATTTAACTTAATTGCTAGATCCTTCCACACTGTTTTCCCATTGTCTGGCTTCCACAACCTTATTTCTATCATAGGTTGACAGCCATTGGTGACAGCCAGTGGTCACCACATTCCAGACTATGTATCTGGTCTTTCAAGTGGGTTTTAGGGTTCCCCAGATGTAGATATATGTACACCTGAACATAAAACTGGGTTTAGTTTTCCGAAGTCTGGCCGATGAGCTGACATACTGATAGTTCACTGACGTAAAAGAAGCTTTGTGATACAACTGAAGGATGTTTGTACTTTCAGTGAACAAGGCATAGCAGCCTAAATGCAACTGATTGAACCACAAATAATACTTGTCAATCAAACGGTGTTTTATCTTTCTTGTCTCTAAATATAACCTTTTACCACACAGCTCATTTAAAAAAAAAAAAAAAAAAAAAAACCTGTGGTCGCGATGTCAATTGCTAACTTCATTTTCTATTGACATCGTCTACTTTATGAATACTCTTTTCCTCAATTTAATTAGTTAGTGTCACTCACACTTTAATTGGGAACATTGTAAGACTGAGCTGAATTTGAAAACGATGCCACAATGTCAGACTGAGTCACGTCAATTTTCTAACTGCACACCGCAGCCAGAGCACAACTAAATGACACCCACACAGGTATCTGCGTCCTGGAATTGGACTTTCACATTTTTATTTTAATGAAAATGATGTACTAAATATAAGTAAAACAACACCTTTAAAGATGGAAAAGGTCCTTTTTTTCTTTTTCTTTTTCTTTTTTTTTTTTTGAGACGGCGGAGTCTTACTCTGTCGCCCGGGCTAGGGTGCAGTGGCCGGATCTCAGCTCACTGCAAGCTCCGCCTCCCGGGTTTACGCCATTCTCCTGCCTCAGCCTCCAGAGTAGCTGGGACTACAGGCACCCACCACCACGCCCAGCTAGTTTTTTGTATTTTTAGTAGAGATGGGGTTTCACCGTGTTAGCCAGGATGGTCTCGATATCCTGACCTCATGATCCGCCCGTCTTGGCCTCCCAAACCTCAATCTCAGTTCTAGTGAGACAGCCAGGTGGGAGGGGCCCCTGGAGAAACTCCAACCAGCCTGCCCTCTACAGCAGGGAGGAGCCTGGCCCCTTCTCCTCCTGTGCAGAACCTGAGATTCAAGCTGAGGGCGGAACCTGGGATTCAAACTGAGGGCGGAACCTGAGATTCAAGCTGAGGGCGGAACCTGGGATTCAAGCTGAGGGCGGAACCTGGGATTCAAGCTGAGGGCGGAACCTGGGATTCAAGCTGAGGGCGAGCAGTGCTCTAGCAGGGACTCTGTCTGGCCTAGCGAGCGTCCCTGTTTGCCCCTTTTCTTCCTTTTCACCCAAAAAAACCCTGTCTTACTCACTCTTCAAATTGTCTTGTGAGCCTGAATTTTTGTGGTCGTGGGACAAAGAACCCCATCTATGGCTGAACTAAGGAAAAGTCCTGCAACATCGAATCGTGAGTTGAAGCACAAGTCCTTTAAGAGCATAAATAATCAAGTGTTGCTGATGTTCCCTAATATTTGTGGGTTGTCAGCCTACACCTGCACATATCTAAACTGTTATCAATGGCATGAATGAGTCAAGGCTTCAATGAGGCAGCACATATTTCAATACAATGCAACTTCGTTGGCCACAAACAATAGAGTGCTTTTCTCTGTGCCATGCTTTGAGTATTCAGCAATCACTTCAGAATGGCAGACTCCCTTAAAATAGAGGCCGAATCCTACCCAAAGAAATCTTATCGCTTAAACAGATGTTCTAGAAAATTACCGAAAATTAATGTCCCAGTCCTAAGGTATTATGGCCAGTTTTATTAAGAATACGTAACACTGTGAACCATTATGTTGCAGCAAAACATAGGAGGTACTTGCCTTGAATAAATCAATTATTTGTTGTCATATTTTTGTGTCTTTTCCCAAATAAGACTTACTGCTCTTTGAAAGTAAAACGTGTGTCTTTTTGCTTTGTATTTCTATGATCAGCACTGTGTGCTGAGTTAGTGTGTGCAGTGGATGGATGGATGGATGATGGATGGATGGATGATGGATGGACAGATGGATGGATAGATGGTGGATGGATGAATGGATGGATGGATAGATGAATGCATGGATCAATGTGTGCATGCATGCCTTTGTGCCACATGGTACAATGTAACAGGAGACCTTGGCCAAGGGTTGCAAATGCACACATGACAAATGACAATCATCAGATTTATCAGATGCACAAGTTACAATCAGAAATAGGTAGCATCTGATAATATCAAGATATATAACAGGACCCAAGAGTTAAATGGATTAGAAGACTGACTTTACAAAAATGGAATCTCAATTAGCATAAGACAGTGAGCAAATGGACAGCAGTGGGAGAACATGACAATGAGGAATTTTGAGGTTCTTGTAAATTTCAGGAATAAAGTACGAATGCTAATAGGGATCAAGTTACAACAGAAAGCAAATCAAAAAGACAGATGTACTAGAAATGTGATTGAGAAAGAACCAGAAAGTTTAAGTTGGGGTCTTTTAATTCAGAAGTTATTTTCAAGCTATTAATGAACAAATTAAAGACTACTTAATGTCATGCTGTGCAATGGAAATTTCTATGATGGTGGAAATACTCTAGGCCTGAATTCATATCGTATCCACCAAACGTATTTACATTGTTTTGTGATTATGAGAAACTGAAATTTAATTTCATATAATCTATATAAATTTAGATTTAAATAACTACAAAAACCCGTGGCTACACATGAAATTTGGCATATAGTGCATTCAGTGTGCTATAGAGCTATGAAATGCCTGAGGAAAAGCAATACAATTCTACACATAATATGTTTTAACCTATTATATTCTTGATGCATAATTGCTATATTCTAGGCCACCACTATTCTCAAATATACTGGCACCCAGAAATTCTATTGCCATTTTCAAGTTGAAGTTTTCAATTATCCTTCCTTTCCTGTAACATTCTAGAAAGGATCTGAGACAATTATACAAATGCATACCAATAACATTTAAGTAGACAAAAATGGAGAGAACATGAAATAGTAAGAGACCACTAAGGACAAAAAACAAAGAGAGCATATAGAAATAAAAGCCAGAAAAGATGACAGTTACTTAAGTCCTGACCTTCCTAGTGGCCTAAAGAGAGCCAACATTACACTCTGTGACCATTGTATTACCTATAGCAAAGAAAACATATGTGTCATTCAGGAGAACCAATATTTTTCCTGAAGTTCGAATCACACGAATGTCTTTGAATCACACAAATCATTTGACCAAATTGTCTGACTCTCTGTAAGCTTGTAAGCCATGAGTTGGCATGTACCTGCCCGGAGTTGGAGAAGCAAAGGAATTTGTTTATAGCAAAGGCTGAAAGAAGCAGGCAGATTGAGAGGTGACCATAGATGCATACAGACAAACAAGGGGTCTTTGCACCAATGGTTCTGTTGACCCTGAAGCCCACTCCTGTCTCCGGGAACCAGGAGACACCCCCATTCTTGATAATAACTCCCATCCTTGATAATAACCTCCTCCTCTCTTCTTATATTAGCTTTAGTTGGTTCTGTTCCTCTCAACCAGACAAATCTTAGTGCAGAGGGGAATGTCTTTCAAAAGTTGGTGAAGAGCATAGCAGCGTTAGTGGCTGATTTCCTCAGTGACGGTGCTGCAAAAGGAGATTGTACATCCATTGCTGTGTTTGTTTCTTGCATTGCCCGCTCCTGTGAGCTGAGTGTTTAAGGCTGAGGCACATTCAGCAAGGGTCATTCACAGAATTTCACCAACAGCACACTCACCAGCCCTTTTCTCCCCCACAACATGAAAAGTGCAATATCACCCACATTAAATTGAATGAAAGTTAAGTTTTTGTCATGGATTCCATGATACTACTCATGAGCATTTGTGAGCTAAAATCTGAAGACCTACCCATCCTGTGCTGAATCTAGAAACCTAAGCACTACCTTCAACACCTGCCTGCCCTTCTTCCACACAAGGTCCTTCACAAGTCCCACTGAATTTGGTCTTTCACCTCTCCTCTTGTCCCTTTGCAACCATTTTCCTTCCTCCAGCAGGAGTAGTCTTTGAAGAATGAAGATCTGATCATGCCACTTCTCTTATGTAAAGCTTCCAGCATCTGACTTCCAGGACTGCAAGTCCGGTGTGGGCTTGCTGGGCCCTGCCCATTTGGCTGGTCTCCTTTCACTCTCCTCCAGCCACTCCGGTCTCTCCACATGGCAGACATGCCTTGCTCTCTCCTGTCTCAAGGTTTTACCTCCAGTTGTTCCTTTTTTTCCCTGTCCTGCCCTACTTCCTCCATTTCTTCCATCTCTTATCTAATCAGTAATTATATAGCTGCCTGGTTTTTCATAAATATCTGAAACCTCCACTGAATTGCAAGCTCCTTGAGGGGAAGAAGCTTATCTATTCTGCAAACCATTGCCTCTCCCTCTGATGCAGACAGAGCCTGGAGTGTAGTAGATACTGCCTATAAATTGGACATGATGGTTGGATTTGCTTTATCTGACATTTTAAGGACACACTTTATAAACTGTAGAGGCCTATGCAACCGTCTTTGTTTTTACTTAGAGGATATAAATTATATCATTCAACAGGATGATTCACAGTTCAATATATTTCTCAAAATGTGACTAGATGTGTCATTTTTAGTGAAAATTAAGTCCTACTTCCAAGTTAAGGGAAAATTATTTTAAGCTATTTATACAACTTTTAAGAATTCAGTAATTAAATTGTGCATTTCTATGTGAAATAAAAACCAGAAACTTATTAGGGTGTTTTCTGCAATGTGAATAATTAATATTTGCAATTTAGAAATCTATCTCCCTACATGTAGCTGTAGTCTCAGAAGGAAAGTGTATTAAACAATAGCTACAATAGCTAAATGCTTTCAATTCAAAGTACTTGGTATTAAATCCCTCAGGCATCAAAATAGCTCTGTCGTCTTTTCTAGAATAGTATGTCAAGCAGTCTTAAACACATATTTTATTGGCATCAGAAAAGCAACTGCAAATGTTGTCTCTTGTATTCAAAGTCCTTTAAAAAAGATTCCATTGCTGAGCTCTGACAAATGTGCCTCCTACTACCACATCAGGTTCCTTTGCAAACACACAATTCACAATTATAAGCAATTTTGTAAAATGCACACTATTTTCCCTGGAGTCCAGAATGCCTTGGAGTGGTTAAATATATAATTGGGTAATTTTCTGAAATGCGTATTATTTACTTCAGCCTCATTTCAGTCTCACTGGTAAACAGTGTATTCCTGTTAAGTGTTATTATCCCCCCAAACGCTTCCATAATCTTCAGTGTTCCTTTAACATTCCTATAAACACATCATATTACTTGGGGACGTGGATCACGGAACACAGTAGCTACCCGTGCCAGTCCCTTATTTAAATGGCACAGTGGTCTTCCTCGTCCCTGAACTGAGGTTTTCTAAATCATTCGCCTAGTGGAAAACGAACAACAGGACTTATAAACCTTCTTACGATTTAGATTATGTCTTAGCTGGTTGCAAATCTCGTTACCAGCTTTACAGTTGTTTTTCTACCTTGATTTATTTTTATTTTGGGATCAGAAGGAAGAATGGCAAAATTACAGCCTAGAGGTTTGCTTCAGAAAATGAAGTTTGAAGTTAGCTGTTGTTGATTTATATGCAGCATGCTATACTTAGCATGAGTGTACAGTTAAGCATACTTTATAGGTAATTACTCCTTCCATTGATATGATGATAGCTACAGAAGCTGTGTATAACCGAGAACAACACCCAATTCTTGAAACAGTACCTTCTAAAGTGGTTTAGTAGGCAAATAAATTGGGATGATGGTGGTGGTATCTCATCCAACAAAAGATATTAGATAAATAAATTTTGATGATGATGGTGGTACTTCATCCAACAAGGTCTTACTCCCTCTGAAACCAACATCTTTTACTACTTGCTTAGTTATATACGAACAATAAAAACTCACCAAGATCACTGATTTTGCTGAAATGAAGAGAAAGTAAACAGTCTCTAACTGAAACGAGCATGTTCAAATTAAAATAGGGAGTAACAAGTCAAAAACAAAACAAAATGCTTTGATTTGTTTTTGAAGGTAAAGTGTCCCAAATACTTTTACTTCTAGGCTCTATTATTTTAGAGCCTACTTTTCTACTCCATAACACAGTATTTTAATATTAATAAACTCAAGTTTCCCTCTATGTTAATAAGAGAGATTAATTAAAATTTGGTCTTTGTCATTTTGCAATTAGGTTATTTTTAACTCACAATACAACATGTACAGTTATTTTATTTATTCTTCAAAAATATACAGTATTAAGAAACCTAAACCATTTTAATCAAAATTTCTGCTATGACTTGAGGACTACAGAAGCCCCTATTTTCACCTGTTGTTACCTTGATAAAGTATTGACATGGAAGTCTTAATTACTAAAACAGAAAACACTTACGCATGCTGTCACTGACCACATTTTTTTTTTTTGTTGTTTTAAGACAGAGTCTCGATCTGTTACCAGGCTGGAGTGCAGTGGTGCAATCTCAGCTCACTGCAAGCTCCACCTCCTGGGTTAAAGCAATTCTGCCTCAGCCTCCAGAGTAGCTGGGACTACAGGTGCACGCCACCACGCCCAGCTAAGTTTTCTGTATTTTCAGTAGAGACGGGGTTTCACCATTTTGGCCAGGATGGTCTAGATCTCTTGACCTTGTGATCCCCCCGCCTTTTTTGTTGTAAAATAATCCTTAATATGCTTTATGGACAACCCCTCCCCATGGTTCCACAGAACACAGTTTGATAAACATCAATCTACAGGTACTGCAGCGAGACTGAGATGCTAGTGTGTCTTGCAGAGCCATTAGGAGGCACTGTCCCCTCGTATTGATTTGCTTGAGTGGGGGGTGCGGGGGTAGGGGGATGGGGGTGGGAGTGCAGGGAGGTAGGGGTCTTCCAGACATTGCATCGGGGAGGTAGCAGCCCCTCACCCAGGTGTGACTAGGCTGGGGTAACATGGATACTCTAGTATCCCTAGAGTATCCATGTTATCTGGCTTTAGTGAAGGCATTCCTGAAAATGAAATGTGTATCTGAAATGTGCTTTCTGTTAAGATGTGTCAAACATTTATGTTTTCCTGAATTTTAAAACTGACTGGTTTAGAAAAATGAATGGATGACTTCATTTTTTCTACTTTGTTCACATCTAGTCTGATTAAGTTTTTTTCCTGCAGTGTAAGACATGAGTTATGTTTAAAACTCAGAAACAAGAGGTTCTGATATTTGAAATGACTAAACATGAAGTGGGCTCCCAAGGAAAGTCGGGTATTCCTCCTGAAAGTCCTTCAAGACAGGGTTAATTTTTACGTGTTTGGGATGGTTCGAATGCATCTGAAATAGATTAAAACTGAAAATATTAGTGCATCACATATAGTAGGAGAGTATTATTTTGTGAAAGGTTTTTCAATTACATGCATGTGTATATTTTATGTGTTTATACCTCTTGATGTAAAATGTATCTCTTTCCATGGGTAGCAGGAAAGTAAGTATGAAATCTACTGGTCTAGATCAGTGCTCTCCAAAATTTTGGTGGAGAATCCCTATTAGTAAAAATAAATAATTGATTATGAGTACCAATATTGATTCAATGCAAATACTGCTCCTATTTTATATACATTTAAATGTATGGGAAAAAAGATAGAAAAACAAAAAAATTCAAGAAAAGATACAAAAAGTAAATCAATCACGGAAATTATAAAGTTTTCTTCCTGTACGCCAATGAATCATAGTCTGGAGTCCACCTCCCAATTCAATTAGAATGCTGTGCCTCCAATTTCAGACTACATATTTGTTTCATATTACACTTGATTATAGTCCACAAGCACATAAATGAGTTTTACTCATTACTCATCTGCAGTCTATTTAGAATACAGAATTTTCTGGAAAGGACTTAGAAGTTATACTAACAACCCAGTTAAAGCAGCCTACCAATGCTATCAGTAAGAAGAGAAAAATAATACAGAACGGTAGCCTCAGTAATGCAGCTATTTATCCTCCTTCATATACCTCTTTCTGGAAAAGACTAGTTTAGAAACTCTGGTTTTGTGAAATAAATCTAATATAAGAATTTTACAAAGAACTATCAATAACTTTCCAAGTTATTTGTTTTTACAAGCACATATTTGTGGAACATTTTACTTTTCTTATAATGTTAATGCCTGATTCAAAGGAATCAATTATTCCCATATCAAAGTATTAATGTAGAAACTGTCAAAAATAAAATGAGATTTTTACTTTTCAGCTATACAACTTCAATTAAACCTACATCGTAGCTTCAGGTTTCCCGCGTGAGTCACACGTTTCTAGAATGCATTCTGAAACTGGTGTATAGGATTGGTGGTAAGTTGGTACCAGGTAGTGTGTCAGTCATTTTTATATACCATCTGATTTAATGACTTCTGAGTTCAGAATTCTCTTCATTTTAAAATGAGGAAATCAGCTCAACATCCAGTTGAGTGGGCTGGTCATTGACTTGGCACCGTCTGACTACAGGGTCCTCACTTTGCCCAAGGTTCCTGAAGCATGAACATAACCAAGGCTACTGCCTGGAAGCTGAGCTCCCAGTACCCCTAGAGGAATATCTTTTTGACAGAGACTGCCAGATGTCTGCCTAAATTCCTCTTTTCTCTGTTTCCTAGGCCTCTACTCAGGGTCCATTACTGAGGCTTCCTCGAAGGTATGTTTGGCCAAATGACTAAGGCCTAGCTTAAGGATCTTAGGGGTGTGTGCTATTTCTGGGCTGGGATTATATGCAAGATGCATGCCTAGTTTATAATTTCATTCCCCTCTGCCAGCTGGATCTTGGATGTGGGGATTGAGCTTGACCATGGAGATATGGACAAGGCCCAGTGGGATAATAAAGGTGAAAGATACAAATAACCCTCAGAAGGCCACCACCCACCTGAAATGCCCACCCCAGGCAAGAATTACGCTGCAGTTGTGTGTGAGCCACTAATTACAGGGTTGGCTTTACTGTTACTAAAGAAAGAGCTGTCATAGGTAGCAGCTTGGGGAGGGGTTAGGAATGATGCCGAAGAAGTAAATAAGATTACTTCTTTGAAGACTGTTCTTATTCCTCCTTCCTTATGTTTTTCCACTGCCTTTCATACAGTGTTTCCCTCTATAAATATGTAATTCCAAGACGGGTGATGTCTAGTAATGGCTCGAAAAGCAGAAAATATAAGAAATATTATTTTTTTCAAACACTTGGGTGGAATCAGTGATAGAACAGGTGAGATCACCTGGAGGGCATTCAGACTTTACTGGAAATAAATAATACAATTACTTGGTTTGGGTATTAGATATTTATGTTCATCTTGACATCAGAATATTAAACCACTCCTCCTCTTGCTAACTTGGTATGCATTTAAAACATTAAATTCTCTCAGTCTCCTGCTTTGGAGCCAAACAGTATAAACCCTCACAAATATGTAAATCAACCCTTCTGAGCACATTATTAATTATTTCAAAGATAGTTGGAGGTCACTAGCTCCTAGCAATTTCTATGCATGAAGTCTTATTAACACAAGACATCACACAGGGAGGAAGAATAAAGTTTTATCACAGTTTCCGAATATGTGTGTGTGTGTGTGTGTGTGTGTATGTGTGTTTGTATGTAAGTGGCCAAAGTAACATACAGTATTGAATGCAGCAACACCAGGCTCTGAATAGACACCTGTGGGTGGTGATGATGGCGGTAGTGATGAAGGAACGGAATCTACAGCTAGAGCAGTATTTTTTTTTAACCTGTCTGAACCAGGAAGAATATATTTAAAATCCAAAGGGATTTCAGCCTCAAATACACTTAAATTTTTCCTGACCCACATGGCCCTGCTTTCTTCTGGAATAAAGTTCTGACTAGTTGCAAAAATCTGTAGCTCAGGAAGATCTAGCAGGCATCTCGTTTCCTGTGACACTGCAGAGATCACAGACTGTGTTGCTCAATGTGTCTCTAACGTTGCACATTGCCGAGCGGCTCTCTGGCTGCTGTAAGTCAGCTTCATTTAGGTGATTCTCAGCAATTGACGTGTTCTGATATAGGCCATGGGCTCGCTGACGTGGAACCCAAAACACCAAATGTGAAGCAGTTGAGGGTGTTGGATACAACCCTGACTGATGATGGAGGATATTTAACACAGGTAGTGAGCTCTGCTTTTTTTTTTTTTTTTTTTTTTTTTTTTTTTTTTTTTTTTTTTTTTTTGTTTTTTTTTTTTTTTTTTTTTTTTTTTTTTTTTTTTTTTTTTTTTTTTGAGACGGAGTCTGGCTCTGTCGCCCGGGCTGGAGTGCAGTGGCCGGATCTCAGCTCACTGCAAGCTCCGCCTCCCGGGTGCACGCCATTCTCCTGCCTCAGCCTCCGGAGTAGCTGGGACTACAGGCGCCCGCCACCTCGCCCGGCTAGTTTTTTGTAGTTTTTAGTAGAGACGGGGTTTCACCATGTTAGCCAGGATGGTCTCGATCTCCTGACCTCGTGATCCGCCCGTCTCGGCCTCCCAAAGTGCTGGGATTACAGGCTTGAGCCACCGCGCCCGGCCGTGAGCTCTGCTTTTTACAATTCATCAAACAAATACAAGACTCACTCTCACCAAAGTGCAATAAACTGATCTTGCCATCCAAACAATTCTTCCTGGTCACTAGTCCAGTTTGCTTTTAAATCTCTGATTATAAGCTCAAAATGTATTCAATGAAAAAGATAATAAACTATTTTCACACTCAATGACACACATCCCTCAACCCAATGAGGAAGACGGCCATGATCTAGCGTAATTAATAAAATATATATAACAAAAATAAGAATAAAAAAACCTTGAATGGAATAATTTGCACATATATTCAGAGGTTCAGGACTAGGAGTATTACTGGAATTTAGATGGTTGTGGAGAGGGACATGTGGCAAAATCTTTCAAGCACCAGTTTGAAAGTTAAAAGCAGGCAAATACGTGTATTATTTAGGGATGTATATATAGGTGGTAGTGCTATGAAGAAAAGCAGGAAATGATCATTATTAAGATCAGATGGTAGTCATATCTAGATAGGCAGAGGAGGTGGTTCTGGAGGAGGTCGCACGGAAGCTTCTGGGCTGCTGGCTCACATTGTCTGATCCAAGTGCTGGTTACAGAGGTTTTCTATAACTATGGAAATCTACAACTATACAAGTGCTATAAGCACTCTTGTGTATGCAAAGTATGGCTCATATTAAATTTAAGAATACATCAAACCATTTAAAATGATATATTTAAAGGTCAATTAGTATTTCATTGACTACTGTTGAGAATCCTCCCAGTCTCAGGAGGTGCCCATTCTGCTGATAATGCAGAATGCATACATTCAAAAATTGCGCCAGCTGCTGACGAGGCAGGGGAAAAGAATTCAGGTCATTCTACTATCTGCTTATCTATCTATGTATCTATCTATGTATCTATCTATCTATCTATCTATCTATCTATCTATCATCTATCTATATCATCTACCTATCATCTATCTATCTATCATCTATCTATCTATCTATCATCTATCATCTATCTATCTATCTATCTATCTATCTATCTATCTATCTATTACCAATCAACCCATCCATTCATCTATCCATTTATCTATCCACACATACAAACCACACAAACACACACTAAAAAGAAGAAATCCTAAAGACAGTTGTTTTGAGCAACTTTTGTAGCGATCTTAAGCACTGACAGACATCTTTCCACATCTCTTTGAATAAGCAATACATTTATAATTAAAAATTGTGTTTGCCCTCATAAAACAAAGGTACAATGTGCCTTTTAAGAGCTTTTGGCAGAAATGGGTGGAAAAAATTGTTTTTATCCTCTCTGCTATTCAGAACATTCCCATCTTATTTTTGAATGTTATTTTATCTTTAACCACTTAACAAGATGCAGAAGAAGAAGGAGGAGGAGGAGGAGGAGGAGGAGGAGGAGGAGGAGGAGGAGGAGGAGGAGGAGGAAAGTCGTTAGTTTGGAGAGTAGAAATTCAAGGAAAGTAAGAATTGAGCAAAGATCTCTTGGTGTTCCTCCCAGAGAGGAAGGGAGTGATGCTGCTGGTGCTGTTTCAAACGGACGGACAGAATTACTTCATCCATAATCCACTAAAGACACACGCATGCATCAAGCAAACACAAAATTCTCTTGTCTTCTCTGCAGTGGAATTCTATAAAAGCAGCACTTCCAAGGCCAAACAGATGACCGAACAGACAGTGCCTTGTTGATCCAGCTAGAATGAGCTCTGCAACACCATCAATTTTGTCCTACAGCTCTTTTTCTGGTCCTTGTCCATGTACCAGTCACTCCTTATAATGAAGTCACTTGATTGAGTGTTGTTCCTGTTGCAAGCAGGAAGAGGAAAGCTGAGAAGCCATTCAATAAATTTTATGTTTCATCCTCCTCTCCACCAGCGTGAGAGACTGCTGTGTGTTGACAGCCTGTTTGCTTTTTCTCCTTGGCAGAGGGCCAGACCCTGTCTCCTACCCCATCCCTTCTACTCCCTGAACACACAAACACATACGGCGTGGCTAGGCAGGGCCATGTGGCTGAGTTCTGGTACAAGGAACGTGGAAATAGTGACATGCTCCATGTGCAGGCCTGGGATCTAAACCTGACCCTCCAGTGTGGTGTGCTGCTTGCTCTTCCTCCGCCCGCTGGCCCTATGAAGAGGATCCAGCCGAGACACAGGGGCTGCTGTGGGTGACAGACCCACAGGACGGCAGGAGTTGGGGCCTGGGTCCCTGTATAATGGAGTGATCAGAGGGCCCTCGGCCAACCCACACTGGACCGTGGCATGAGGGGAAATCAACCTTGACCCTGTTCAGCCACTGCGATTCCAGTGTTGCTTTGGTTAGAGAAGTTAGGCTATTACCCTGACTTTACGCTACCTCATGCATCCAGATCAAAGGAAAACTGTCAAAATTGCTAAATCATTCCCAAAAATAAAACAGAAAGGAGTTTAAACTGGGAAGCTTAGGAAATCTGATTTAATTTCAATTAATTTGGAGGCAGAAAGAACTTTGAACTTGGACTGCAAGCACATCAGCAGTTCGTGTCAATGGGGATTCAATCCTGGTGCCACCGTTTTCACAGTGGCAATTATAATTACACAAGGTCCAGGAGCTAGAAAGAGAACGGGCTGTCTATTTCAGTGAGGCAGGCAAACAGACAGGCAGATACATGGAGACTGTGTGTGGGTAGGCTCTGGGTAGTTTGTTAATATTTTAAAGCTTATAATATGGATTGCCAAATTGCTTTTTTGAAATATATGAATTTATATTCTTACCTCTTTTGAATATGTGTCCATCATTTTATATTTTATGTTAACAATTCTTTTTTTTTTTTTTTTTTTTTTAAGACCGGGTCTCAGTCACTCAGGCTGGAGTGCAATGGCATAATCATGGCTCGCTGCAGCCTCAGCCTCCCGAGCTCAAGCAATCCTTCCACTTCAGCTTCCCAAATAGCTGAGACTGTAGATGTGCCCCAACACATTGACCTAATTTTTTAATTTTTTGTAGAAAAGGGGTCTCCCTATGTTGCACCAGGCTAGCCTCAAATTCCTGGGCTTAAGTGATTCATGTAGTCCTCCCAAAGTGCTAGGATTACAGGCTTAAGTCACGGCATCCAGCCTAAGTTAGCAATTCTGTAGCAACTAATTATGTTGAAGTTTTAATATGTGTGTTGTCTATTTGCATATATTCTTTTGTAATTCATCTTTTAATATATTTCCCTAGTTTTCCAATGTGCTTTAGGAGTTATACTGACATGATTACTTATATTGAGGAGAGCAATGTTCAAAAGCCAAAAAATAGTCCTTTGTATTATATTTGGTTTTGCTCCCTAAATAGGTGTCTGCAACCCAGGTTTCTTGACTCCCTAGACATCAAGAATATCTCTGTATCTAAAAACGATCAGAACGATCTGTCACATACTGCGCTATGACTGACAACAACCAAGAAGCATAACGGATTATAGTTGGTGAGCTGACATATTAGATGGAAAGGGAATTGCATTCTAAGTTAGGTAAAAGCTGGAATTACATGAAAAGTGACCTGGGAGCACAACAGTAAAAACAAAAAACAAAAGGCAAAAACAAAAAAACGGACGGACTTGAATGGTGCTAATGGTGAGACCAATGGCATGTCACAGGGAAGGGGGAAACTACTTCCTCAGCCCCCCTAGAGCTACAGAAAAATCTGTGCTGCCAGGGCTTATAAAGGACAAGTAGTAAGTGCATTTTGCATAGTACCCATCATTCTACAGCAGCACTCTCAACAAATCCACCTAAATACATGAAGCTCCAACAAGTTGTGTGGGTGCTACTCAGTTTTAAAAGGAGATGCAGAGGGTGCTTTGTCATTTGAAAATAATTCCGAGCATAGACTATTACTAAAAGCCGGTAGAGCAAAAAGACAGCAAACCTTTCAGGATAATTATAAAGTTGTTACCAAAGCCCATATCTTTAGGTAAGAGTTTGTCAGAGGTTCTGGAAATAGGCTGTTTTGGCTATGTTTGTCAATCTTATTATCAAGTTCATCAAAATGTATTGACAAATCCATGCTAGCTAGCAAGTCAAATCACTTACAGATGAACTAGACATGGGCAGAGGGAGTATTTTTGCATTTACGAATGCTACAGACTCCCACTGAAAATACCTTGTTGCTTACAGAATGCTCACCCCTGCAGTAGTTCTCAAATATTTAAACCTGAGAACTTTAACAAACCCTGATGCCTAACCTAAAAGGTTAGCATTTAATTGGTCTGAGGCATGGCCTCAGCACTGGGATCTTTAAAAACTTCCATGTGACTGAAAAGCATATATGGGGTGGAAGACCACAGCCTAGGGAGAAGCAGGGCAGTAGGGAAGCAGGAACACGGAGTTCTGGAGCCAACCGGATCTGGGTTGGACTCTCAGCTTTCCTCCTCCTAACTCTGTGATCCTGGTTGCTTAGTCATATCAAGGCTTTACTTCTTCCTCTGTAAGAATAAAAATAATAATTTCTACCGTATAGTTGTTTTAAATATGAAATAGTGTTAATAAATTAGAAATATTCTTTTCTTGGCCTTCTTCTCATAGAACTTTCAAAGGTATGTTAGTTTAACTGTTGATGCAGGCTTATCTATTCACACAGTGATTAGGAACACAGGTGCTAGAGCCATAACTCTGGCTTTGTACACCAGTATATGCAATTTAATAAACTTCTGAGGTTCCATTCCTTCATTTATAAAAGGGAGAAGAATAATAACATCCATCCCAACAGGGCTTTGTGGAGATTCAACAGATGTTTATGAGTAAGCACCAAGAATGGCACCATATTTATAGAAAGCATTCGCTAATCATTACTCAGTTTTGAATCTTAGGGAAATAGAATTTCATATCCCACCCTTAGAAAGTATAACACAATATCTGGTCAAATAATGAGTTCATACTAGGAGAGCAGGGTTTTTACCTGGATGGTATTTTAAGCCAGTTTTAATTATTCATCATCATAATTTTATCAATGAAAAAGATTGGCTCATTGTTGCCTGGCCCTACCTTGAAGAATGTGTATGTCCAAAATTGAGCTTTGAAGGTGTTTCGCTTAAGAAGTTTGAAAGAGACACAAAAAACTAGATGATGGAAACAAAAAAGAACATCTTATTACATACATCTTGATAGTAAGAGGTATTAGATAGTTATCTAGAAATGAATATATACAGACACTGTTAACAAGACATTTGGTACATGAGACCAGTGTAATTTGGAAAATAGTTTCTTAACTCTCTCTCTCTCTATATATATATAAATATATTTAACAGTTCCAGAAAACTGATCTCAGGGTTTTAAAAATTAGTATGCTCTTACAATGTCAGTATTCAAGTTCTATTACATGATTTCCTAGGCCAAGGAGACACTAAATAATGAATTTGGGGCAAAGCGCCATTTGTATGGGTTGGGGGCAGGGTGGAGAAGAGGTAAGGGCTATAGTTGCATTTACAGCATAGCACAGAAGAGCCAGGAACAGTGCCAGGCATAGAACAGTGCTTCTTCCCACGGGTTGAGTGGTGAACATGCTACCCCAGCGGGATGAGTCATTCTAATTTGTGGGGATCAAAGTCCTTTGGACCACACCAAGATAGAAACACACATTCAAAAAACATATTTACCAATGAATCTACCCCACTTGCAGCTTCATTCACACCCCTAAGTTCAGGAAAATCAAGGAGTGGATTGGATCTGTGGATTTCAGTACCAGAGTAATCCATCTTTTCTGATTAGATAGAAACTTTATCATTGAAAGAAACCGATGGCTTTAGGGATAAAATGTCCTTTCATTGCATAAACAAATCTTGCTTTAATTTTATGGGAGGAATTACAATCCAAAATTAGCCAGTAGTCCCCATGGGGGCTCAAAACAATTCGCACAGGCATTTTAAACTGGGATGGTGGAGAGATCAATGGACCGCTCTTCAGAGAAATCAGCAAGGGCCACTCCCGAGATTCCATATGCCAAAGACAACACTGGGGTCTGACTCTGGAGGTCCAGTCATTTTCTACAATTAGAATTGCTGAGGAGATCAGCCAGGAACCTCCAGAGAGACATTCCACAGCATCGGGAGTGCACGATCAGCAACGTGCCCAAAGTGCCCATCCTGTTGTCAGGTGCTGTGCTGCATCTGACCACAGACAGAATCAGGCGTGGACTCTGAAGCCTTCCTGTGGCAGTCCAGCTTCCATAATTTCAACACATTCTTTGTTTCTTTACAGAATTAACTGTCATTTCTGTTTTCCATACATATTATTAATATATGTTAATTAATTAATTAATTTATTTATTTATTGAGACGGAGTCTTGTTCTGACGCCCCGGCTGGAGTGCAGAAGCACGATCTCGGCTCACTGCAACCTCCACCTCTCGGATTCAAGTGATTTTCCTGCCTCAGTCCCCCAAGTAGCTGGGATTACAGGCACCCGCCACCAAGCCTGGCTAATTTTTGTATTTTTAGTGGAGATGGTGGCCAGGCTGGTCTCAAACTCCTGACCTCAGGTGATTTGCCCGCTTTGACCTCCCAAAGTGCTGGGATTACAGGCGTGTGCCCACTGCGCCTGGCCAATATAGATTATTTACAAGACTCATGGACATTGATAAAAGCTTTCGCCCCACCATAGAAGAAAGCGGTGCCCTGGGAGTAATATGGATTCCATCAGCTCTTGTTCCTGATCATCTGTTTTGATTTACAGTTTGATAAACTTTTGATTTCTTTCTTTCTTTCTTTTTTCTTTTGTTTTTGAGACAGAATCTTGCTCTGTCACCTGGGCTGGAGTGCACTGGTATGATGGTGGCTCACTGCAGCCTCTACCACCTGGGTTCAGGTGATTCTTGTGTCTCAGCCTCCCTAGTAGCTGAGATTATAGTCATGCACCACCACACCCAGCTACTTTTTGTGTTTTTAGTAGAGACAGGGTTTCATCATATTGGCCAGGCTGGTCTCGTGCCTAGCATCAAGTGATCTGCCTGCCTCGTTCTCCCAAAGTGTTGGGATTACAGGCATAAGCCACCGTGCCCAGACTATAAGCTTTGATTTTCTATTTCTATTTTATTATCATTTTATTTTATGTGTCTTGTTCTATGCTCCATGAATCAAGGCAAAGCCAAATAAACCAAGAAGAGAGATCATCAGATAGATGGGTAATTGGCTGATTTATGCATTGAGTTATAGGAAATCCCAATCTATAACTAAAGAATGTCCAAATGCGCATTTCTCTGAAAATATACACATACATGTAGACATAGACACAAACACAATATGTACATGTTTACGGGAGTACATGCTTAAATCACAACCAAAATAACAAAAGCCACTATACACTGCGTGCTTACTGTCTTCAGCATGTACCCTAAAAGTATTTCATAAGGCATTATTTTAATGTGTCGACATAAAATGATGCTATTATATTATCCCCCTTTTACCTAAGATGAAATCAAGTCACACTAAGGTGAAGAATCTTGCCCTATATTATGTATATGACAAGATTCAGAGCCAGAATTTGAACTAGGGTTTTCTGAGGTGCCGTATATAACCCAGGATTTGTGCAAAATGGTTCACTGGTTTATGGGGGTAATATTAGGACTTACAGAGGTATTATGCAAAATATGAAAAGAAATGACCTCCACGAAGACTTAATGCATAGAATGATATGTGTACCATCTCATACCCTAGTCTGCATATTGGATGATCATATGTCATGTACTGCAAAGGGGTTATCCCAAGGGAACAGGGAGTCCCACAACCATCATTGGAAAGTGGAGCCCTCTCTTGTCAGTTACCTTTCAGCAGAAGGTCATCTGTGCTTGGCTAAAAGAGTAATAAATAACTTATCTCATGTTAATTAAATTAACCCTATTAAAACAGATAAGTGACTTAAAAATAATCCTTCAAAGAAACTATTAATTAAAGATAGAACTAATAATCCAAACATGAGGAAAATGAGAAAACGGCAACAGACCACGTTGGTACATATGTGAACATCAATGTTTTAAAATATATTATAAATTATAAAATAGGCTCCGAGATAGAAGCTAATGAGAGTAGGGAGCCATTATATTTAGCAAGACATTTAAAAACTAAGCAAGTAATAAACAAAATGAGTGTCTTGGTTGAGCAAATATTAAAGAAAATCCAGTTTGTTCTTGACAAAATAAAACCTATGACATCTGAAAGTTTCTCTTTGTATAATATAGGGAAACATAATAATTGGATATACAGTTTTTTAAAAGGCTGAAATAATACATGCTAAACAATCTTGTGACAAACCAAACTATATTTTCTTATGAGTGAGTACTTACGGAGATACATACTAAAACGTGGTTGAAGCTATGAAGAAACAGGGATGGAACCGAACCATGCCATGGGGAAGACTGACTACAAGTTGAACGACAGTACAGTTGTTTCTAGCCTGTCTCAGCGTCTGGTTACTAGCTCATTCTTTTAAACAGCAAAATACACAAATATGTAACTTTTGCCCTTGTTGTTATTAGACATTAAAGAAAAGAGGTGCCAGGGAATATACATTTTCAATAGCAACTGGTATTTTAAAAAATAAAAATAAATTTCTATGAGTATTATATTTAAGTAACCAGTGATGAGGTGGCCACATTCACAAAAAATATATAAAAGGATTCCAAAAAAACTTTGCAAAGCAACATCTTTCAATCCATTCATCCCCTGCCTCATTCCCTATTAAAACCAAGGAGTTGAAATCAGGAGTGCATAAGATTCTGAGGATGGCATTGGCATATTGAATTTAAAAATAAAAGTCTAAAAGGTATTTAAAACACAAGTAATATATAGTAGAATCCATATAATGCATTTTAACAACACAGAGCTTGACCACTCAAAATTCTTTTCAAGGAGGTTGTTAGTTATCTCATGGCAAAGAACCACCAAAATTAAAGTTAATTTATATGCCCATTCTTTACAAGTGACCCAACTTTGATAACTTTTTCTGTATCTATAAGGGGCTATCAACAGTGTGGTATATAGAAAATATTTTTGAAAATAATATATTTAACCTGTCCCTGAAAGAAAAGGTGACGTTTCCAACATGACTGAGAACAAGAAACGCCAAAGGATCCTAAACATATGAAACGATGCTCAACTTTGTTTAAAATTAAAAAGAAAAATACAGCCAACTACATAGAATACCATTTCTCAAATAGGTAATTGGAAACAGAGCAAAAGCCTTTCAGCTCTCCTGTTGGGGAGGAAGTACAGAGACTGATGCTGCACTTTGCAATTGACATTGCTGGTGGGTATGGAAAGTGCACCACTACTGGGAGGGGAATTTGGGAACAGTAAAATAAATACACATTTTCCCTTTGGTGCAGTAACCCCTCTTCTAGGGAGCAGATCTCAGTAATACTCTGACAACAATATGAAAATGTGGGTGCACACAAGTCTATTAGTTGTAGCAATAGTTAGAGTAAAAAAATGAAAACTTAGCATTTGCCAATAAGGAAAAAGTAAGCTATACCTACACAAAGGAATTCGATAATGCTATATATTTTTAAATGGAAGAAAATATCTATAACAGACTAGGGAGTGATCTTTAAAATATAATACATATATACCTTAGAGCAAAAAAAGCAAGGTGAAGAAAAATGTGCATAATCTACGTTTTACTTAAGAAGGTGACACATCTATATCATTACTGATATCGTCTATAGTATGTTTACTTATTTTTAAAATAGGTGATTGTTTTTAATAAAGGTTTACCTTTGGGAGAGAAAAGGAATATTATTTACCTTTATTTATTTATTTATTTATTTATTATTTACCTTTGGAAGAGAAAGCTAATGTAGATTAAAGGGTATATTTCTTTGAATATAGCATGTTTTGTAGCTTTTGCTTTGGAATAATGGAACTATTTCACATATTATGAAAACAAAATAAATTTAAAAGCAATGAAAGGCCAGGCACAGCGGCTCTCACGCCTGTAATCCCATCACTTTGGGAGGCTGAGGCAGGCAGATCACCTGAGGTCAGGAATTAGAGACCAGCCTGGCTAACATGGCAAAACCACATCTCTACTAACAATACAAAAATTAGCAGGGCATGGTGGCATGCACCTGCAGTCCCAGCTACTTGGTAGGCTGAGACAGGAGAATCACTTGAACCTGGGAGGCCAAGGTTGCCGTGAGCTGAGATCATGCCACTGCACTCCAGCCTGGGCAACAGAGCAAGACTCCATCTCAAAAAAAAAAAAAAAAAAATTAAAAAAATTTTTTAAAAAAAGCAATGAGAAATATGTATTCAATTGATGACATAATTATACATTAACTTGTATGAATTTATAGCCCTATAAGCATATACTCTAATGACAAAACAAACTGCAAAAATCTGAACACTGTTTTCAGTAATCATACTTGGGTGATGGTGTTAATATTGTAATACTGATACTATTGTGGGTGCATTCCAAAATAAGGCAAATGAGTAATTTTGTTGGTATCACTCAGTAACAGAATTTTTGCCAAAGGTGAAAGAAAAAACAGTTGTAACATTGGTGACTTGTCAATGAAAATTTGGTAACACTGGATTTGAACTGAAAATGTTAGTATAACTAATATTGCAGTTTGTACTTAAAAAACAAAACAAAACATGTCTCCTAGCTTGTTCCCCTAGGCCTAGAAACAGTAACCAACATGGTGACAGCGAGCACTCCAAGCACCAAGACTTCTAAATACTATTTCCTACTAAAGGGAGCCAGAGCTCCTGAGAAAAATGGCTGGTTACAGGTTATTGGGCGAGAATTACAAGAAAGGTCTAGAGCGTCTTGATACACTACAAATCCTGACTAATGGGTACAGGAAGGTTCACTGTAGTATTTTTCCTTACATTTGGATGTTTGAAATTCTCTAAAATAAAAAGATACACATTAAAAGAAAATGAGTTCAAAACGAACTGATAATTAAAAAGATAGAGTATGAAGAGAAGACTTGAAAATGTGTGTTTAGAAATGTTTCCATTGTCTGTGGCTTTGTGAAGGAAGAAAGCTAACCAAAACAAAATTGTCACATTAAAAGCATTACAGAGTTTTCCAATCTGTAAATAATTACTTCACTAGATTTTGAATGCTTTTGTTAAAAATAAAGGCACAATAACTTTCAATAGGTTTTCCTTAATATGTTAACATATATTATGCAAATCTTAATTTTAAAAATTCTTGCATTATTGGTAGATATGCTTAAAAATGAGTATCATAATTTACAAAGTCAACAAAGCAATTAATTTATTCCATTTGCATCTTTTTATCATTTCGAGGTATGTTTTTTAGCTATAATTGACATCAAAACTAAGTCCTGAAATAAACTGAACTTGAAACTTCACCACTGAGTCAAGGTATCCCATAGTTTCAAATTAAGTTTTGAAGAATTAATGAAACATATTTAATCACACACAGTCATTTATACATAGAGAGAGAGAGGAAATTTTACTTTACTTCAGGTACATAAATTACCTCAAAGTAGATCAATGACCTAAATATTAGAGGTAAGCCATTGGCAGAAAATATGGAAGCAAATCGTCATGATCTTAGATATGGTAATGAAGTCTTATGTTTGACACCAAAAATATTAGCAACAACAAAAACAGGTAAATTACATTTCATCAAAACTAGAAATTTTTGTTCATCAAAGGAGGTTAAGAAGAAAGTGAAAAGACAACCTACAGAATGGGAGAAATACGTGCATATCCTGTATCTGATAAGGATCCAGTATCCAGAATATATAAAGAACTCTTACAACTCAACAACAAAAACATAACTCAATTTAAAAATGAGCAAAGAAAGGACTCGAACAGACATTCCCATAAAGAAGATATATGAATAGTAAACAACCACATGGTAAGATAATCAACATCACAGTCATGAGAGAAATGAAAATCAAATCCACAATAAGACACCACTTTACCCTTACTAGGATGACTAGTTAGAAACAGTAACAAGTGATGGCAAGGATGTGGAGAAATAGAAACCTGCGACATTGCTACTCTGCTGGTGGCAATATAAAATGGTATGGCAGTTGTGGAACAGTGACCAGTTCTTCTAAAGGTTAAACTTCGAATTCTGCTTCTTGGTATACATCCAAGATAAATGAAAGCAAATGTGCATACAGAAACTTATATATGTTTATTCATAATAGCCAAAAAGACGGAAACAACACAAATGCCCATCAGCAGATGAATGGACGCAAAAATTGCGGAGTATCCACATGGTGGAATATTATTCAGCCATAAAGAGGAAAGAAATACTCATACATTTTACAACTTGAATAAACCTCAAACACGTTATGCTAAGTGAAAGAAGGCAGACATGAAAGGTCACCTATTGTATGATTTCTTTTATAGGAAATATCTACAATAGGCAAATCCATGGAGAAAGAGATTGGTGGTGGCTGGGGCTGGGGCAGGGGGTCAAGGGCAGTGATTACTTGGGTAGGAGGTGTTCAAAGACTTTTAAAGCTGGATAGAGGTAGTAGTTGTGCAACATTGTGAATGCACTAAATGCCACTGAACTGTACACTTCAAAATGGTGAATTGGTGACATGAATTTCACTTTGATTAAAATGTATATATGTAATAATGGTATAGTACAAGTAAAGGGTTCTTTGTAATGTTAAAAGATAAAATATTAAGCAGTTCAGGTTGATCTCATTCTTCTTTCTTTTTCATATATGTTACTTTATATATATTAGGTATGTGTTCAACATTTTGAGTGACAGAGGCATACAATTTTAAAATTTGGTAAGACTGCTCTAGTTCTAGGGTAACAAATCTAGAACATGGAGAATGACTCTAAATCACAGAAAAACTTAGTATACCTTGGCTGAATAATATTGATAAACTTAGTCTCAATGCCTTTATGCAAATTATGCATTTTCCAGTTCAACACAGTTCCTTCATTCCCCAGAACTTTTATCTTTTGTGATCCAAACATTAATGTTTCATATCCAGCAATGATCAAATTTAAATTTTCAACTCTTCTGCTAGGGTTTACATGTATCTAAGTCAGTTTTAAATCAACGGCTCTTCTTCTGTTCTTCATCAGTGTTAGAAATGGAGAGAAAACATGCTAGACTTACCCACACAAGGCAGGGAGTAGCCAAGTTGAGGGTCATGAACAAACTGCCGATCATTGAGTCTTGTCACACAGTATAAGTGGAAACAGTCTAAGCAAATCACGTGGCGGGAGTTGCACTGGAAAACCAAGACGGGGCTCCTGCAGAGAGAAAGGAAGATGTTTCCTCTGGTACCTGTCAGTGTGGAAAGGCAGCATGTGGTTTAGACCAATTTCTGTAATCCTGGAGGGTTGTGTAGAGCGTGCTTTGTGCAAAGAATGGAGCTGCTAAGCATTAAGTCCATGTATAACAACACTACAGCTTAAAAATTGGAGGCCCTCCATGAACTACACAGAACATTGATTCTCCTCATTTTATATTTTTTATGTTACCACGTTTATCAATCTTTTGATTAAACCTGAGCTAAAATATAATCTCTTTCTGGAAGTCTTCCCTGACTCAGAATTCCCAATTAACCTATCAAATCATCCCATCTGTTTGTATATATTTCTATTGATCCATGATTACATCATAATATTCATATCTTTTCCTTTCTCATAGACTGTGATCTCCTTGAAAGTAGGTCCTGTGTTTATTTTGATATTCCCATAGTACCAGGCATTGTAATATTTCAAATGAATGTTTTAAAAATTGAAATCTTTAAAACATTTTAAAGATTTTTTTTCTACAAAGTATTTTAATGGAATCAAAGAATTTAGGACATATATAGTGATTTATTAGTAATCCCATAACCATAATTAGAGAAAATTCAACAGTAAAATAACAGATTTTTAAAATTCTGCTATCCCACTTATTTTAAAGCAATATATAATACAAAACAAAGAAAATAAAATTCCTTGGTAACTTAATTATAACTATATTATAATAATAGGACCTGAATTTCTCCACAATCAATAGAAAAATTAATATTGCATTAAAGTAAAAATGTTGAACATTTTCTCACATTTTACTGGCAAATAAAAAAGTAGAATTTAGGGATAAAAGGTTATCCAACAGGGATTCTTCTACTGCAAGATTTTGTCCATTGTGTCATCTCGAAACCATCCAAATATTCAGTTTCTCAAAGTATGGTTATGGGATTACTAATAAATCAATATATGCAAGCCCTAAATTTTTTTTATTCCCTCAAAATACTTCGTAGAAAAAAATCTTAAAAACCATGTATTTTTACTGGAAAATGAACCACACAAGTTTATGTCAAACAGGAGACAAGCTCAATATATGAATTTGAAACCAGCCCCAAGGTGATTTTAATAGCAAGAAAGTTACTGGAAGTCTATTTAGATAAGCCTATGTAATGATAACAAAATATAAAATAAACATATTCATTCTATACCCGATCCTGAACACCTATAGGAGCTCTTCAAAAGCCCTTTTTCTAGAGAAATTAATAATAATAATATAAAAGATAATTTCTTTTTTTTCTTTTTTTTTTTTTTTGAGACGGAGTCTCGCTCTGTCGCCCGGGCTGGAGTGCAGTGGCCAGATCTCAGCTCACTGCAAGCTCCGCCTCCCGGGTTCACGCCATTCTCCTGCCTCAGCCTCCCGAGTAGCTGGGACTACAGGCGCCCACCACCACGCCTGGCTAGTTTTTTGTATTTTTTAGTAGAGACGGGGTTTCACGGTGTTAGCCAGGATGGTCTCGATCTCCTGACCTCGTGATCCACCCATCTCGGCCTCCCAAAGTGCTGGGATTACAGGCTTGAGCCACCACTGCGCCTGGCCAAAAGATAATTTCTTAACACCTAAAAGATTTTCAAAATTCTGCTCTCACTTACTTCAAAGCAATATGTAATACAAACAAAGAAAATAAAATTCCTTGGTATTTTAATGCCATGGGTGTGTAAGTAATCTGTCAACTTAATCTGAGCAAGGGCGCACCTAAAGGTACGGCTTCTCCTTTCCAACCTATCCAAGTCCTTCATAATCCTTTCCTATTTCTAACCAGAGTCACTCGCATACACATGCTCAAGCACACACATACTTTTTTCACTTTGTGACCCTGTGAAGCTGCTGTATTTTGCCTTTTTCTCTCACAGCTGTTATGTGAAAAATATTCTCTATCTTGCTTTCAGCAACATGGTAGACTAAAACCTTTATAGACCTCCCAATCTGCTACTAATGCATGGAGAAAATATTAGAACATTTATGAAAATGTGCCTGTATATAACAAAGTTAAAAAGAAAGCTTAGAAATGACCCTGTAGAGGAAACATAAAGAAAACATATAGAGCCTAAATGGTCAGCCCATGAACCCCTGCCACAGTGGCCCAGAAAGTCACGGCTGCATGGTCTGCGGCCGTCGGTGTAGCTTCTGCAGGCTTTTCCACTCCTGTTAGCAGAGTTCTCTCTCGCATGGATAGACAACAGCACACATTTACAGTTTTCTCCTTCAGTTTGAATATGATCCCAAATGACTCGTACCATCTAGACAATACACGGAACATCCATTGTCCTACTCTATTAATGACATCCTGCTGTTTGGAGATTAACAAGAAACAAGCACTACGTTGGCGGCTGTGGTGTGAAGTCAACCCTGTGCAGCGACAGGAGCCATTAGGGACATTAGGGAAAGTTTAGAGGTCCAAGTCTTGGGGCCTGGAAGTACACACCTTCCAATATAAATAGTCCATCTTACTCATCCCGCAGCTGGGAGTGAAGCACAGACAGCTGCAGACGCAGTGGGTCCAGAGTTCTGGTTCCCACAGAGTGAACTGTATCTTCCTAGAGACACAGGAAGAGTCCTGCTGAAAACTAAGCCACAGCTGCACCAGGCCACCTCAACCTCCTTGAACTGAGAATGTTTACCTTGAATAAAAAATAGGAGAAATGAGCACCAGGTAACAGTGGGTTACCAGATAGTGAGCAGCGAAGGGACTAGGGTCTGACACATAGAGGCATGGTCAGCACTGGAAGTGAGGACAGAGACTCATGTAACTCCCTTGAAGAAACGCCACTGCCCAGACGCAGGTGTGGAATGCAGCCTGGGAAGCTGGAATGTCGTGTATGTTTCTGCATGTCCTCTTCGGAAAAGAAAGAAATGTACAAGTTACAGGGCGTCAAAAATGATAAATGAGTCATTCAGGAATTCTGATTGTCTATTACTATCTATAAACAGTCAACTTGGATATACACCTATATACAGATATAGATAAATGATAGATACAGATATCAATAGATGAACATATGTGCTGAAATATACAGATGAAGATATAGAAAAATATACATGCTGTTTTATACACACACACACATACATAGATAATGTTATAAAGATAGTGTATATGTGCATTTCACATAGAATTATCACTCACCTGGAATTCTTGATATAGTTATGAGCTAAGATTGCTCATCTCTTATTAAGATATTCCGTGTAGTTGTGCAAAGTTAGGTGAGGAATAAACATGACACCAATAAAAAGGTTATTAGATTAATCAGCTGAGAAAAGGAGTAAAAATCTTTTCATGGCTAGAAGGTCTACATCATTAACTTCCTAAATGCTAAGTCAAAGAGGAGGGGGAAAGCTAGTGTTTACGGGCACTGACTTCGGGTTAGGTGGCTTGCTAGGAACTTCACAGACTTCCTTTCATTTCACCCTCCTAAAATAAACTGCCCTTCCTCTACTGTCCATCCTGTTCTCTCTGCACGTCCATCCCTTCCAGCTGGGAAGGTCCTTGCGTAGCCTAGGATTCTTCCAGCTCCTGTACACCTAGATGCGTGCTCTTTGCCATCTATTCTCATGGTAATACTCACCTTCATATTCAAAGCCAAATCCCAAAGTTCTAGGTCCAGTTCAAGACTAAAGATCTCCAAGGAACTTTCTCTGGAGCCTAACACCTCACTGCTTCTTCCCTTTTTCTTTATCTTTCTTCGATACTTAATTAAAAAGTTCATCCGTAATGTACTTCAATACTCGCCTGACTTTTGTTTAAGGTGTTTCATATACTCCTACCTTAGCTATCAACATTAAACGAAAAGTCATGAAGTGGTAGAGATCCTACTTGCTTAACCCTTTCATGACCCATGCCTCACCAAATACAGTGTTGAGCACCTGACAGTTTTGTAATCAAGAGTTATTGATTATTTTAGTGGACAAATGAATGGGTCACTATTTTTGTAGTTTCTCATACTTTTATAATGTCTCTGCTCTCATTCACATGTTGTTCACTAAATTTCTTATTGTACATCTACTTTGACTCAAGTAGGCACTTAGTAAATACACGTGGACTACAGCACCCAGTGAATGGATAAATACCTTACAGTTATACTTGGTTTACACAATCACGGGGCATGGCTGAGACACAAGATGCCCATGGAACAAGTATTACAAAGAAGTATCTGCAGTCCCCAAACTCTGGGAGCCTAAAAGTTAGGAAAAGAGAAGATTATTGAGTCAGGATGGATCCATTAGGGAACCTGAATTGAATTTAAAGAAATGGGAGGATTAATATTTGGTCACTGGAAAGAAATGTTGTTTCTAAGCAGGAAGGAATCACAGACATGCAAGTATGCTAGGAACAGAAGAGCAATCAGGTGGGCTGATCAAAACGATGTATCAGGAAAAGGGTGGGAGACAAGATGAAAAGGGTTGAGGACAGAGCAGATTCCAGCCAGGGATCGGGGCTGACTCTGGGAGACACACCTAGCATAAGGCCTCTAGACTGTGGGATTCACTGAAGGTTTCTGCTATGGTCTGAATGTTCGTGTCCCCTCAAAATTCATATGTTAAAATCCTTATCTCCAAAGTGACGGTATTAGAACATGGGGTCTTTAGAAAGTGAATGTTGTGAGAGAAGAGCCTTCATGAATAAAATTAGTGCCCTATTAAAGAGACCCTGGAAAGCTCCCACACACGTTCCACCATGTGAGGACACAGTGAGAAGCCACCAACTATGAACCAGGAAGGGGCACTCTCACCAGACACTGGATCTGCCAGTGCTTTGATCTAGGAATTCCCAGCCTCCGGAATGGTGAGAAGTGAATTCCTGTTGTTTATAAGCCACCCGTTTATGGGATTTTGTTATAGCAGCCAGAATGGACTAAGAGAGTTTTCAAACATGGGAGGGGAATGATGTTTCAGTAAGTTTAGCTCTGACAAAAGTATGGAGGGAAAGAAGCTGGAAGTAGTGAGAACTACTTGAGGTCATTTTGGTAATTTAGACATGAGTTACTAAGAACTGGACTATGATGTGCAAGTGGCTCTGGGAGTGGAAATGAGAAGAAGAATGGGTGACATTTCAGAGCAGGACCCACCAGGACTTATCCTCTCATGGGTCTTTTGTTCCTCCTGACATTCCTGTGTGCCCTTTGCTCTAATTATCTACATATAAATGTTAATTGATCAATCCAGAGATGATTTTATCCCAATGGGCCAGGTTAAAGAGCAGTAAATTAAAGGTTAAGTAAAGTTCTCAATCATATATAAAAAGACTTATAAATGCTTTCCTTGACATTGCCAAACAGTTATTTGTAACCAATGATTTCTCTGTTTTGATAAAAAGTGATCGTTTTTGCAGAATATTTAAGCATAATTGAAGGAGTTTTAGTTACAAATAATGTGGCAAGTCATTAACATACATTAAAAAAGTAGAATATGGTCACACAGTGTTCCAAATATTTAAATTCTTATAAAGTTAGTATTCTAGCATCTACAAAAATAGCATGTGAGCTTTTATGTTTATCTAGCAAAATGTGCAATTTACTCTGCTGTTGTTCTCTCTCATTTGCCCTCCTTCACACACTCTGGCAAAATCTGTCTGTTTCTCTTTCTCTCCGTTTGCCTGATTCTTTCCTATGTGTACATCTTCATTTATACTCATTAACAGAGAGGCTGTGGATGAAATGTGACATATATTGAAAGCAATGTGCCAGATATTTCAAGCTATGTAAAGATGAAGAAGCAAATGTAAGCTCTCAAGGACATATAAATCCAGTAGAGTGGGCAGGAGAGGGAAACAAATAATTGTAATACAGGGCAGAATATTTTAAGTGATGTTAGAGAGGTAGGATATATTGCCATGCTCACGCTCTGGGGTAAGCAGCCTTCAAGATGTTCTCCAGTGAGCCCCACCTCCTCTGTAGTTCCTCTCCACATTGAGTGGATTGACCCACGTGCAATAGGAAAAGTGCAGAAATGACCATGTGTGACTTCCAAGAGTAGGTCAGAAAAGACACCGCAGCCTCTGTCTGTGCTCTTACAGATCACTTGCTCTGAGGAAAGTGAGCAGCCATGTTGGGAGGACACTCAAGCAGTACTACGGTGAAGTCCATGCAGGAAGAAACTGGGGCCTCCTAACAACAGCCGGTATCTACTTGGCAGCCAGTTGGCCCCCTAGCTGACATTTTGACTATAACTGCATGAGATACCCTGAGCAAGAACTATCCAGCTAACCTGCTCCCAAATTCCTGACCTGCTGAAACTGTGAAAGGCAACGTTTATTATTTTCTTCAGCCACTAAGTTATGGGATACTTTGTGATTCAGCAATATCTAACTAATTCAGGTTCAGAGGAGGAAGAGGTCATATATAGGCTGAAGACCAGAAAAGAATTCATGAATATAGTGGCATTTGAAAAAAGGGTCAGGATTCCAGTGCATAAAGATGCAGAAAACACCTGAGGTCAAGAGAAAAGAATGGAGTTGTGAAAGCACAGAGCAGAGAAAGAGAATGCTGAGTTATCTGGAGTGGCTGGTTTCTTCATTCTCCCCAGTGGAAAGGAAAGTTATTACACACGTATGAAGAGCAGCAGTATCTGAAACGCAATGAAAAGCAGCACAAGTTAAAATAAAAATATTACGTGCAAAATCCTTGAGGAAATAAAAACAAAATTCCCTCACTTGAGGGAGAAAGTCCTGCAATTTAGCTAACACTTGACCCTTGAAAATTCACACACTGTTTCCACTGTTTTTAGTTTGTGCAATAGTAACAAGGAAGTTATGCCCCAGTTAGCAATCTTTCAAAGCTTTCTGAAAACTCCGCACATGGAGAACTATGACTCCTGGACATTTAACACAGAATTTGATTAGATAAAAGTAATTAAAAGAGGAAAGCTACACCATTAAAAAACATGAATTTATCTTCTTAACGACCGCCACTTTAAGCCCCTTTTAGTTAGAGATGGCTTACAAACAATAAAGAAACAAATGACTGAAATCTCAGAGACCAAATGCATTTTAATTTCATCTAGATTTGGCAAAATTACACACTAACTGCCAAAGTGCACTACTAACAAAGAAGTAACCAGCACAGCGCCTGCCCACAACCATGCCAGAGAGAGCATTTCAGCCCACGTGGGTCGGAGGAGTTCATTATTTGAGTTAGCCAAGGGAGCAATCCCTCGCTGGAGAGGTGCCTGTTCCAAGATACTAATTGATAGACTCAACTTTTAGAAATTAAAATAAGATTCAACAGTTGAATGACCTTCAAAATTCCTTCCAGCAGCCAAGTCTAAAATCCTGAAATAAGTTCATTTGTCCATTGGCCTGCTTGGAATCAGAGTGCTATTAAGGCACTGGCAGATCCTGAATCAGCTCACGAACTACCCCTTCTGGTTTTTCGTGCCTCCTCTGCTCATGTTGTCCCTGTTTCATCCAGTCCACTCTGCTGCATGGAAGAGGGTTTACTTTGGTTCTGTAAGCTTATTTGCAGAAGTCCCATATTTCAGCATATACAACGTAGCCAAGGTAAAATTCATTTACGTCTATATTTTTGAATCACTTTTATTCAACCATTCTGCCAACACAGTGGACCGGCCACTAGATGCCAGACACTGTCATGTCACATCCTATAAAAGTGAACAAGAATGTTGCATCTCTTCAGGAGGTCACAGTCTATAGAGTTGAAGACAAATAATTAGTCATTCATAGTGTGGTGGTAAGCACTACCGTAAGGATGAATTTAGAGACTACTTAGCCTGTCTCTGGGGTTGGAGGAAGGGCTCCCAAGATAGCTCATGACTCAGTGCATCCAGTCTATATAATGAGAAGAGGCTGAACAAACTAAATGGCTTTTCCTGTTTATAAAGGTTTTTTAACAAAATACTACATAAAATAATATTGTAAATATGTCACAAAGGATTCTGAAAATATAAATTCTCTATCTCCTTTCCTAAAAGAGTCCCCTTTTCCTCTTAAATTCTCATCCAGTAAGTTGACATCCCGTCTGGAGTGTTAAATATTATTAAATTCAAGAGACTCTCTAACCTCAGTGTTTGTTTCCAAGTTGGACTCTGCTGCTGTCTGCCCTCCGCACTCTGCGGACCCTCCTGTCAGGCACGTTCCCTTTCACTCCTGGGCAACAATTTGATTTTGTGCATCTTGTGGCATTGGCTTGTGGCTACCTAGAACTTTTTTATTCAAAAGTTCCCTATCAAATTAATTATATTCCCACTGATAGGTTAACTCACTTTATTTACTATCATGAAAGGAAATAAAAAAGTTTCAAGTAACGGCCACTTTTTCTGTTTCAGACATATTCTCTTCAATATATACCTGCTGAGGTTGAGAGCCTGCAACACAGGCGCTAGAAAAATAATTGAGTAAAGAGTTAGGAGTGGCCACAGTGCAGTGTCCTCTGGAGAAATGGATTAGGTTCACGAGTGTTGGCAGAGTCTGAATTCTCACGAGCGTCTTTCTGGCCAAGACCTACATCAGCGCCCAGGCTGTCTCCATCCTCTCTTCTCTCCCTCAACCCCCTGCCTGATCCCAGCAGCCCACCCCAGCAATACTGTTCTAAAGAGGTTTCCGTCCTGACAGTTCTTGACCCCAAAATATGAACCAGTTTTTCAGTGCCTATGTATTAAGGCCTCAGGCTTTTTTCTGTCTTTTGGAGCCTCCATGAGCTGGATTTGCCCTGCGAAATGTCTTTCCATCTTTCCCATTCACGAATCCCTCTGTTTCTCTCAAGTCTGCCTCTTTGCTGCTTTTTTCCTTATGCTCCCATCCCTATAGGCAAGATTCCTCCTCTTAGTCCTTATTTCCCCCAAAACTTCAAGGTTCAGCTGAGGCACAACCTCTCCCATAAGCTTTTTCAATAAAACTCCAGATAACATTGACGCGCTATTCACTGTCTAATTTCTTGGAATGTTTATATTTAGAAAGTATTGCTTTTATATTTAACTTAGTGGCTTATTACATGTCATTTGTATTATTGTTTTCTTTCTTTCTTTCTTTCTTTCTTTCTTTCTTTCTTTCTTTCTTTCTTTCTTTCTTTCTTTCTTTCTTTCTTTCTTTTTGTTTTCTGAGACAGGGTCTCACTCTGTAGCTCAGGCTGGAGTGCAGTGGTGTGATCTAGGCTCACTGCAGCCTCTACCTCACAAGTTCAAGCAATTCTCATGCCTCAGTCTCCCAAGTAGCTGGGACTACAGGCACATGCCACCATGCCTGGCAAATCTTTCTATTTTTGGTAGAGATGGGGTCTCGCCATGTTGGCCAGGCTAGTCTTGAACTCCTGACCTCAAGTGATCCGCCCACCTCAGCCTCCCAAAGTGCCGGGATTACAGGCATGAGCCACCAAGCCCAGCCTCATTCGTATTGTTTTCTACCTGCTTTATGAACCTATACCAGGTCTCTCCAACCCAAATTCAACATATGCTAACTGGGAGGCTACTATGCACCGGTTCCTGTGCTAGACCTGAGAGGAGGATGCAACGGTTGCTCTCAGGAAGTCTGTCTGATGATGAGAAAACTTAGTCAGGGACACCTTGGGAGAACTAATAAGAGGCAACTCAGTCCAATGTCGGTCAGGTACAGGATATTTCCTGAAGAAGGAAAATATAAACTAAGGCTGAAAAAGCAAAAATGAGTTAGCCTGACCAAGAAACTACAGGGAAGTGGAAAAAATGTGTGAAAACACTTCAGATGGAGTAAAATTAGGTAAGATTAGGGAACCATGCTGTGTACAGTATTTTCATACTATCTTCTCAGGCTTTATTAAAGTCCCAAATTCCAGAAATTAAAAATTAGATTAAAATATAATGATAATGCTTCTACAAGCCACATACATAAGTCTGCGTTTTAGGTTTGTATAATATCCCAAGTGTGGTTGAATTGGGTTCTATTGTTTATGACATTTTGAGCCACTGACAATAAACTGGCTATGCAAAATAGAAATACAAAGCCACGGTTGTAAGAGGGAATTAATGTATTATTAATTTTCTCCAGATTATTTCAATCCTGGAAGATACCCATTTGGCTTTAGTCTAATTTATGTATTGTATTTCTAAACATAATTACTGTTGACAGGTTGAACCCACACATAACCCATTAACTTCCCAAAGTGCTAAATTGAAAACATTACAATGTAACAACAGATATTAGAAATAAAAAAAAAAAAAACTTCTGTTCTTTTTTAAAATAAGTTAAAAGCAAAGATGTCAGTCCTATTTTGTAGTAATTTGTTAGAATGATTTGGTTTACCTAGCTTTCTTGCTGAGGCATTTATACTAGAAAACAGACACTGACATGTAATTGTAAATAGTGGATAAATCATAATGAAAAAATTGTTGCATGTAAAAAGAAAAGAAACTAAAAATTCAAAAGGGTGTTTGGCCCATGGGAGAAAAACACAACTCATAAAAATTGTCACAATACTTTCCTATCCCCTAATTAGTAGAATTATTTTTTTTCAAGGATGCTCAAAATTATGTTTATAATAGTCCAAGTTCTTCAGACTCTAATTTCGGGTCACATTCTATTCAGACTGTCAATATGTATAGCTAAAAAAGGCTGAAGCCAGATTTAACATAAAATAGTTTCTGGGTCATATCATTTGCATAGAGCTGTTATGTGGCACTACTATTTAGCTGTTGGAGATGCCATCTGTAATACATACTAACTCGTGCACATATCTTGTCTTTGTTTTTTCCTCTGTGCAAAACAGCTAGAAGCAGATAATGCCCAGATCCACTGCAAAAGCATTCTGCTAAATTGAGAAAGATATGAAGACAGATCTTGTTTGGATAAGAACCCCACTGTGAAATAAATTATTCTGGTGTATCCCCAAATCTCATGACAGGAAGAATTAATGTGCTAAGAATCAGTCCAGTGGCCATAAATGTTAGAAGCTATTTAACATAAGAAATTATTTCAGACACAGAGTGGTGTTAAAAAGATACATCTTTTGCTATTGACTCACCAAAACCCTGCACAAACAATTGTGTACTGGTTTTTCATTCCTTCTTAAAATGAATGAAGGTAATAGTATGCTGGGTCTTTTCTTTCTCTTTCTTTTCTTTTCTTCCTCCCTCCCTCCCTCCCTCCCTCCCTCCCTCCCTTCCTTCCTCCCTCCCTCCCTCCTACCTTACCTTACCTTCCTCCTGCTCTCTCTCCCTCGCTCTCTCGCTCTCTCACTCTCTTTCTTTCTTTCTTTCTTGACTGAGCCTCACTCTGTCACCCAGGTTGGAGTGCAGTGGCACGATCTTGGCTCTGCAACCTTCAGCTCACTGCAACCTCTGCCTCCTGGGTTCAAGTGATTCTTGTGCCTCAGCCCCCTGCGTAGATGGGACTATAGGCGCACACCACCACATCTGGCTAATTTTTGTATTTGTAGTAGACGAGGTTTTGCCATGTTGGCCAAGCTGGTCTCAACCTCCTGACCTCAAGTGATCCGCCTGCCTCAGCCTCCCAAACTGCTGCGATTTAAAGGCAAGAGCTACTGTGCCCAGTGGGTCTTTTACTTCTTTTGTTAGAGAAATATTTAAAAATCAGGTTGTCTGAAGTAGAGTGGTTTGAGATGAAGAGCCTGCCTAAAAGATTGTAGACATCTTAAAACAGTTCAATACTATGCAGCCATAAAAAAGGATGAGTTTGCATCCTTTGTAGAGACATGGATGCAGCTGGAAACCATCATTCTTAGCAAATTATTACAAGAAGAGAAAACCAAACACCGCATGTTCTCACTCATAGGTGGGAACTGAACAATGAGCTCACTTGGACTCGGGAAGGGGAACATCACACACTGGGGCCTATCATGGGGAGGGGGGAGGGGGGAGGGATTACATTGGGGAGTTATACCTGATATAAATGATGAATTGCTGGGTGCTGACGAGTTGATGGGTGCAGCACACCAACATGGCACATGTATACATATGTAACCTGCACGTTATGCACATGTACCCTAGAACTTAAATTATAATAAAAAAAAAAAAGATAAAATGAAAAAAAAAAAAAAAAAAAAAAAAAAAAAAAAAAAAAGAAAATGTCTCAACATGAGAAGGTACTGTGAAATTTCTAAGGTATCATTAGATGAATTCAGCATTAAAATATTGACATAATATATTTGTGGCATATAGTAGATAAAACTATTTTCCCAATTTAGTTGTTTTTGCTTGTTTTACATGTGTCCAGAAAAGCACTGTATGCCATCCCAAAGTATTTTCCAAAATATAATAAAAATCAATATTGCATAACAGTGCAAATCAAAATGAATTCAGAGCCAGGCACAGTGGCTCACGCCTGTAATCCTAGCACTTTGGGAGGCCAAGGTGGGTGGACCACAAGGTCAGGAGATCAAGACCATTCTGGCTAACATGGTGAAACCCTGTCTCTACTAAAACTACAAAAAATTAGCTGGGTGTGGTGGCACGCACCTGTAGTCCCAAATACTCGGGAGGCTAAGGCAGGAGAATGGCTTGAACTCAGGAGGCGGAGCTTGCAGTGAGCCGAGATTGCACCACTGCACTCCAGCCTGGGTGACAGAGCGAGACTCCTTCTCAAGACAAACAACCAAACCAACCAAACAAAAAAATGAATTCAGGTGCAAACCCAAGATAAAGGAATTCATGCAAAGACGTGACTGTCTGCCCAGCACATGGAATGCAGTTGATGGTTGAGGGAGGTTTGTAAAGAGCCCTAGGAGGGTGGTGTGAGCTGGCTGCAGCATTAGCTGGCCTCAGAATCCCATTTCTGTGAAATGAGGACCTGTGACTTGAGCAGGTTAGATGGGACCATCTCTAGAGACTTTCTGGATATAAAGGTATTGTCATCTTCAGTTTACATGATCACAACATTTCTTCTTTATTGAAAGTTTATAGGACTTAATCCTCACTGGAAAGCACATGCAAAGCCTATTCATATTTTGGATTTCAGCTTTCTTGTATTAATGTGTATGCTGCAAGAAAGGGTGAGAAACCGGAGATTTCTAGAGATTTTACTCCCTGGAAGACTTATGAGAGGGAGATCTTGATGCAGAGTATTCCAGGAAAATCAGAAAAGATGTTTTGGTGTTAAAAACAAAAACGGCAACAAAATATTAATATATAGCTTTTAGTTTTAAAGCTCCTTTGTTCTTTTTTCAACAAAGTCAGCTGATCACTGGGGCCAGACACACCTACATGGAAGAAGAGCCTGTGCAGACAGAGGGCTGCACAGCCTCCGTGGGTCAGGCGCCTTCCACTGTGCTCAGGGCTTCCCCACACACTACCCTTGCCCTTTTCATTACAGGTCCCCCTTGTACTCACCCACAGGCTAGAATGTCTACGTTCTCACCAGACTAGAGGCCAGAAACCTGGGATTTGGCCCTCAGACTGCTTTTGCCAATAAAGTTTTATTGGAAGCCAGCCATTTTACATATTACCCGTGGCATGGCTGCTTTTGTGCCACAACAGCAGCAGTGACTAGCTGTGACAGGTCCTAGATGGGACACCAAGCCTAAGCTACTTCCTATTTGGCCCTTATCAGGACATGTTTGCTTATTCCTGCTCAAGGCTATTGACTCCATAAACACAGGGCTATCTTTCTGTATTCCTAATGCCTGGCCTGTGGCCGGTGTTTGGTCAATGTTTATGTTCTCAGTGACTGACTGACTCAAGGAATGAATGACTATCAAAGAATAGGGACAAAAGCAGGGCAAACAACAATTTTTGCAGTGTCCAGACGTCTGCAGTAGATGACTGGTTTTGAGCTAAGCCATTCAACTGCTGCTAAAGGCTGAAAACACCATCTCCCGCCATCCTCCAGAGTTAGGCTTATTCGTTCAGAGAGCCGAGTCCAGTCTGGAGAGCACCCAATACTCACGACTTCCACATAATGGAAAGGAAAAGGGACAAGGACTTTGAAGAGGGCACACAGGACAAAGAACATATTGATTCCCTTATTGAACAAAAATGTACTGCGTGCCTACTATGGACCAGGCACTTAGCATTCAGGATGTCATTGTCTCTTCAGATTGGAAGGGATAGGTATTAAGCCAACAAATAAAAACTAGCTAAAGAAAAGTGATAGCAAGGAAATGTCATGGGATCATGTGATAGTGCTGGTGTGCTGCCCATGCTGGGTGGCTGGGGAAGGCCTAGGGATGGGACATTTGCGTTGCCATCTCAATGACAAGCCATGCACAGGTCTGGTGTAAGGGGGTTTGCAGGGAAGAAGCAGGTGGAAAGGCACTTAGGCAGGAATGCTGGGCATTTGCGAACAATTAATCAGGGGGTTAGTGTTTTGGGGACACAGTGACCAAGGAGGCAGCAGAGCAAGATGAGGTCTGAGGAGATGAAGGAAGCCACACAGAGCCTTTAAGACATACTCAGGAATTCAGCGCTTCAACAATGGTAAGTCAGGACAAAATTTTAAGTAGGGATGCAACACAATGTCATTTATGTTTTAAAAATCACTCTAACTTGATGTAATGAATGGACTGGAGCAGGGTCAAAAAGGAAGGGAGATGCATAGACATGGTGAAAGCCATCCTGGAAAGAAAAGAGTGCCTTGGATCAAGCAGTGGAGAGGGAGAGGCAAGGACAGGTAGACAATATGTTTGGGGCTGTCGAGCACTTGAGGTCTCCCGTCGAGCTTTGCTTTCCTACTACCATTTGCAGATAACTCCCTTTTTAGGAAATCTCAAAATCATGCCCCAACATCCCTGGGATCATGGTTCTAAAAGTCACACCTTTCATATTACTTTAAATGGAAATGAAGCCTTTCTGGTTCTAAGCAAATTTAAAATCTTTGCTTAGAGCCCAAATTCAATGATAATGAGCCTGGTCACAAAATACTACGTTAACACAGCTTTAAAACTATAGCTTCCTTTAAAAAAAATCCACTGGACTGACTGATCCCCTCTACCACGCCCAGGGTTGGGCACAGAGCAGTGGGCATAGGATGCATGGGCTCTGCTCCCACAGACGACTTGTTGTGGGCAGTGTCTGGCCCAGGAAGCCCCGTGAGGCTGTGGGGGACCGTAGCTGGTATCTTCAACAGGGGAGTGACAGCACTGGGGGAGAAAATGGGAGGTGTCAGATATATTTAGGAAGTAAAATTGTCAAGATTCAGAGACTCATTAACCTGAGACAGAAAGGCGACTTCTTTCATCATTTAGTGAATGCTTCTCATGTGCCATGTTTCCTGCTAAGTGCTTTCTCAGCATCACTATTTTAATCTGCGGAAGGATCACTGCTTCTGGAGGGCAGGGACCTCTCCTGCGTTTTCTCTGCAATGTCACTGCCTAATGCTGGGCCGGTACCTAGGAGGGCTCCAAAAATAGTGGTTTAATGAATGCATGCATGGCTCCCCCACCCCTCCTACGACAACAACAGTGAAATCTCTACCATAGAGAAGGACACGGGAAGAATCAGAGGCCACACCCATTGTCCACAGCCCACCGGTGACGGAGCAGGCCCCAGAGCCAGCGCTGCGTGGGCCCCACCCACATTCCTCAATTCCGCATTCCAGGGGCCGGCCTCTGCGGATGCTGCGGACATTTGCTGACATAGGACAACGACTGGTGGAGCAGCAGGACTAGAAACTGAGTCTTCTAGTTCTAGGCCTGCTGAGTTTGAGATGCCTTTGTGATGTCCCAGCGAAGATGTGCAGAAGTCAGTTTAGTTCACAGTTCTTTCGGGAGAAAGATGGGGCTCTAAAGGGCCTGGGGACCCATCCATGGAGAGATGGCAATTACAGCCATAGGAAACACTGCGATTATCATGTGACTGGTTTGATTATGGGGCTTTAAAGTTTGTTAAAACAAACTTCAGTTGTTTCAGTATAAACAACTGAAACAATGTTTATAGTTTCAAAGCTATAAACATTGAACAGCGTCAGGGTTTCTAATACCTGCTTCTGTGCATCCGTCAGACACAGTGGGCAACAATCTAGAGCCCACGACGTACAGCCACTTTTACCTGTGGCTGCTTTTCAGTGATGAAAGTAATCGAATGGGCCTTAGATCGGCCCGTTTTAACCTTCCATCTCATACCGCACTGGAAGCTCTTTCTTCCCCACAGTCAAGACCAGGACCAGCTCCAGCTGCTCCAGATGTGCAGCGCAGGGAAGGCCTGTGCAACTGCACGTGTCCAGGACTGGGCACCCCAGGTTTCGGGTGAACAATGGGATGTAGTGAAGGGACCCCTCTTTTTCTTCCCTCCCACCGGAATCTGCATACAAGCAGGTATTTCTGGTTTTCATTCCTTCCTTCAACTAATGGTTGTGCTGAGGGTTAAACAACAGGCAAGGCAGAGAAAGTTTCTGCTCTAATGGAACTTGCAGATTCACAAGGAAGGTGACATACACAAACAAGGAATTCGTGCTAAATGAAGTGTAACTGAGAGTTGCAGAAATGGGGAGGAGTAGAGAAGACCAAGGAACTGGCTGACCTAAGCTAGTGTCAATCTCAGTGAAGGCTCATTGGAGGAAGAGTCATTCTCCCAACAGCAACCAGAAGATGCTTTCAAAATCAAAAGTTACAGCCTCTCACTCCTCTGCTCAGTCTCTGCAATGGCTCCCCCGGTCATTCAGAAAAAGGCCCAAGTCCTAATGATGGCTTTAATCCATCCTCTAAGCCTGCCACACTGCCCCTTCTCTGTTCCTCAGCTCCTTCTCTCCTCCCACTCGCTGTAATCCAGGCTCACTGAGCTCTGTGACCATCCCCACACACCCCCCACATATGCCCCACCATGCCTGGCTCCCAGCCTTTGCTCCAGCTGCTCCTGTGCGAGCGTGCGTCCCCGATGGTCACGTGGCTCACACCCTGCCCTCCTGCAGCTCTTCCTTCCAATGTCTCCTTTGCAATGAACCCCTCTAACCACCACTTCTTCATGTAAGAGGGTGGTGACCCCACCCTACATTCCCAATTCCCATGGCCTGTTTTAGTCTTTGTCTCCACAACATCGATCACTTCCTATAGTAGATTTGCCTTCTTATTCCCAATGCCTCAACCCTCCCTGTTCTCCAGCCATTGACCTGACTTTGTCCTTCCTCAGTTAGAAGCTGCATATATTTCCCCATCCAGTTGATGGTGAGCTGAGCCACGTGGCTTTGTAGGGTGGCTGAATATGTCACCCCAAAATAGGCCATTTTGGCACATAATTACTTTAAGCTAAAGGCCCTTGGAAAAAACAGGTGATGTGAGAAGGGTGCTCAGATTTCCCCTTTTCTATCTGAAAACAGGAGATGAAAACTCTCATGTGAAAGACACCTCCCTGCAGGAGAAAAATCACCCTTCAATAGGGACTCATAGCAGAATGAATTCTGTACAAACAGCCCTCGTTAGGGTACGCCTTATCTTCCCTTAGCCTCCACACACTTCAGTTACTTATCCACAATTGCCTCCCCTGGTTCAACCCAACACAAAAGAATGTTGGTTCTGCCACTTCTTTGGGTCTTCATTTTCTAATGAGGGTTCCTATGTCACATAACACTTTTATGAAACTTGCATGCTTTCCTCCTGTTCATCTGTTTCCTGTCTATTTCATGCTCAGGCCCAGTTGGGACTTGGGGTAGAGGAAAAGCTTTGCCTTCCCTGCAGCTTCCTTTGCCAATAGGAGAGTGGTGGATGTGACATAATCCAGTACATGGCATGTGCTTGTTTGGTGAGGCCTGCCCTTCTGAATTCCTGCCTTTCATCACGAGAAGAACTGTCCTTGGGTAGCCACTGGTTCAAGCATGATGGGCTCATTGAGCAGACTGGAACCATCCACATCCACTGCCCGAAGCTGGGCCAAGCTCAGCCCAGCCCCAGCTAAACTCAGGTGCAGAGAGAGGTGTGAGAAGGCTGGACGTAGTGTCAGGTGCCAGTGAGCTGCCGGGTTGCTTAGTACTCAGCCCTAGCTGACCAGTGACCTTCTGTACAGTTACCGATTTATTAGATGCATGACCTATTGTCTGTCTCATCACAAGAATGGAAGCTGCATTAGAGTAGAGAGCTTTTCCGCACTGCTGCCTCCTAAGTTCTTGGCATGTGGCAGGTCGGCAACACAGATGCATTTCATAAAGGAAGCAAAAACCTCAAGTCAGAACCCCCACCAAAGTGAGAAGCAGGAGTTTGTCAGGTTCTGTTTTGCTAAAAGGAATGAATGAAGATGGATCCAAAAAAGGAGGCAGTGTTGCAGATGTGCGGAGGTCAGAAGTGGGCCTGCTGACATCCGATGCATGGGGGGTGGCACAGCCTCCAGGTGACCCGCAGCTGCCACAGCAGGAGGACACTGAAGGTAACCATAGCAAGTGCATGGATGCCTCAGGGACAGGCATCAATGTCAGTGAAGTCATTATTGGTTGAGCAGCACAAGGGCTGCTTAATAATCATGAATAATGATGAGCGCAGAGTATCTACCCGTCTCCCAGGACACCGAGCCACCTGAATGCAGGCTCGAAACCCAAGAGGAGAGAGGACAATGGGGCCTGAATGAATTTGGGGTGATGCAGCAGCAGAACTTGATCTACGAGGCTCTGGTAATGAGCAACACGGACGCTGATAGGCAGGTACTCAGAGGCCACCATCTGTTTTTAGGTTTCAGAACAGAATCTTTGGGGCTGCTCCACTAACATGCCTCGATGTAGGAGGAAGGCCAGGCTGGTGGCCTTCAGTTCTGGATCCTGCAAGGACATCTGAAATCTGCCTCTGCCGTCTGCCTCTGAACTCCTCTCCGTCCCCTTCCTTCCCCTCCACTGGTGACGTTGGACCCACAGGGAGAAGGAGAAGGTAACTTGGAATGATTGAAGCAAATTCTTGTGTATTGAAGAGATTTGGAGACAAGGTTGACAATTCATAGAAAATAACTCGTGTATCTATTTTAATAACACTTAGCTCTAAATTAATTGGCAAACTCTGTTGCACCTACACATTGTCCCAACAATGTGTTTTAGAGTTTTGCAACAATAATAACCACAAAACACTGATAAAGTTTCAAACATCTTCCAGCACTTGGAAACAAATTCTAGATTCTATTTTCCCAAGCAATTGCTGTCTTTGAGCTGTGCTATGGCAGAAGGGCCTAATCCAGTACTCAACTTTCCAAGCCTGACATTTTCCACATATGTAAATAGATCTTTGTGAATTTCTATTAACACTTTTATAGATAAGAAAGTTGGACTATTAACTGAGACTAAATAACTTGCCAAAGGTGATGGAGTGGTTTGGCATCATTCAAGCTATGAGTTTCAACTCACAAGTCATGAGAATCTAGGTTATCGTATGGCCACTAAACCACATTTCCACTTCGCCTCCCACTACAAAAGAATGCAAATTGAAAAAATTTAACAGTGGGAGGCTTCTGAATACAGTCATGAATTTTCTGCCTGGGCTACCGAAGAAACAATGTGTCTCAATTCACAGCTGGTATGTTAAAAATCATCTTCCCCAAGTCAATAAATCTCCTCTGTCGCCTCAACTTGAAACTGCCTGTTCTTCCTTCTTCGTATTTACTCGATGCTTATTTCCGTATCATGTCACAGAAGCAGTGCCTTTTCCAATATCCATCCTTGTAGACCCTATACCCTCATCACAACTGGAAGCGTTCTTCTGGATAAGCATCTGAGGGTGCCATCGAGGTCCCGCTAGGGAGCTCTCCTTCTGTGACCTTCCTGAGTACACACACACACACACACACATGCATGTACACACGCATGTACACACAGAGCTCCCTGTTTGTGCTTTCATCTTCTGATGACCAGATCCTGTCGCTCTAGTGACTCTCTTCCAGGGCTCCAGTGCAGGCCCTCCGATGGCCATCACTACCCCCGGCTCCTTTCTGTGTGTCGGTTTGCACTCTTCTGACTTCATTTGCTTCACAATGGGGCAAAGATTCTATTTTCTACAACACAGGAGGATTATCATTTGATGTGCCTGAAGGATCTTTACTGCAGGAGAAACAGCTGTTGATGAAGAGCTGGGGGCGGGGAGGGGGGGGGTTATGGTGTCAATCTCAGCTCCACCAGGAACAGATGCTGTCCTTCCTAGTTGCCTCATGGGTCCACCTGGGCTGGAACACTCTGAATGCAGCAAGTCCACGTACACCTGTGCTGCTTCCGCCTGTCAGCAGCTCTGCTTAGCCAACTTAGCCAAGAGAAAGGCTCTGCTTCTCACTAGGGTTCATGAGTTCTCCACGGAGCAGCCTACTCCCTGGCATAGGCCTTCTGGGATGAACTATTGCCCAGAAGCAGATCAAAAAAGAAATTCCATCGCAAATATTGGAGATTCATTTTCTGTCCACTTCAAAATCAAGGCCTCTGATGATCAACGTGATTGGTCATCCAAGCGACCATGCCGGTGCCAACCCTACAACACAGTTGCTCACACATGACCAGGGGCAACTAGACACCACAGTAGTGAAACAGCCTGCCCATCTGCAGCAGAGGGTCCCACAGAGGCTGCTCCTGCTGGAACTGACAGGCCCTGATATCGCACACAGGAACAGCACCATAGTTGCGGCTTCCCTTACACGGGACAGAGCCAGTGCATGACATTTTTATCAAAAGCTCCCGCCTCATTTATCCTTCCCCAACTCATACTGAACTCTGGATGGACAGGTTCCCTCCTTAGCAGCAAAACTTCCCCCATCAGACTTACAGGCCTGACTTACCCAGTCTTTCTTGTTTCTTCAACAAGAGAGAGCTCAGACCCTATGTGGCTGTGAAGCACCTCACCAGGTCATCCCTCAAGGAGGCTGGAGGAGGAGAGAGGCGGCTCTCCACTGAGCTCTGATTCTGGAGGAGCGAGCAGGCTCTCCACCTCCACCCAGTTCTCATGCTGCAGGACAGAACACTCCAGTGCAGGATGCAAGACAAGACTTATCACTAAGCTGTTGCCTAAATGTCAATTTAGCCTTTACTGAACATCCATCTGGTATTTGAATACGCATTGGGGATCTGGGGAAATTTTGTTTAGAAATAGAAAACACAGAGCCTTCTTCAAGAGGCCATAATCCAGTTGGAGAGATGTTTGATATTAAACTGTGAAGACAGTCACGCAGGATCAATTGAGAACATGTGAAAGTTTTTGCGAATAGTGAGAAATCATCCGAACACCACCTCCATAAAAACCCACCTAATTCCCACCGTAAGCTCCATCTGAACCCAATGAGGATGGTAGATACCGATTTCCAGAAAGGTTGTCTTCATTCCTTTGATTTGCGCTATAAGTGTTAAACTTTAAAAATAGTCTAAAGGTACTAAAAATGATTTCATGTTTTTCTCAGTACAATTTTGTGAGGTTTATGTTTAATTAGCCAAGTGTTACACTGAGGATATGAGAACAAGCAATGTTCTGTTGTAAATCCTTCACTTACTAAACCATACGGAGATTTCAGTAAAGAGAGGTGGGGGCAACAGTCACACGTGTGCACACACACACGAATACACACACATATGCAGATGTACAGACACACATGCACACACACATAAACATGCTTATACACAGATGCACACATGCATACAAATACATATATACACAAGGATACACACATGCACACATACACATGCATATACACAAAAACAGGCATACACACACAGAACTACATGGACACACACACAGAACTACATGGACACACATACCTGCATATGCACATAAACAGACACATATACACATACATATACATATTAGTTTGCTAGGGCTGCCATGACAAAGTACCACAAACCAGGTGACTAAGAAAACACAAACTGATTTTCTCACAGCTGTGGAAGTAGAAAGTCAAAAACCAAAGGCCACGCTTCACCTGAAACCTTGGGGAGGAGCCTTTCTTGCCTCTTCCTGGTTCCTGGTGTTGCCAGCAATCTTTGACATTCCTTGGCTTGGTGATGCCTCCCTCTAGTCGCTGCCTCTGTGCCCCAGGGGCAGTTCCCCTGTGTCTCCTCACATCAGACTGCCTCTATCTGTCTTCCCTCCCCTCCCCTTGTCTCTCCTCCTACAAGGACACCAGTTAGATTTGATTAAGGCCCTACCCTACTCCAGGAAAACCTCATCTTAACTTACATCTTCATAACATCTACAGGGATTCTATTTCCAAATAAACTCCCACTCACAGGTACCAGAGATTAGGGCCCAACATCTCTTTCTGGGAACACAATTCAACCCACAGCTACACACACCCTCCACATATAAATCATGTTGATTTAGTTTTTAATTAATTGTGCTGAAGTGATATGTCATCTACATTTTCTGTCTGAGTTCCTGTATTTTGCAATCTTGAATTTTCCAGAATAATTGACTTAATCTATTCATTTCTAAGATACAGAATAAGGTACCCCTAACTTTTACCATTGCATAGCTTAGGGAGGACTAGTATGAGTGATGAAGAAAGGAAGATTATTAATATTTTTATCACAGACTTCTCATATTTTCATTATTTAAACTAACACATAATAATCTTCTAAGACTATTAAATCTTCTAATAATATTTAAATTTTCAATTTAACATATAATTTTTGTTCTGCAAAGGACATCGTTGGGTAAGCTGACAAAATTGGAAAGCAGCTGGTAGCTTAGATAAAAGCACTGTATCAATGTTAAATTGACTTGAATAACTACTGTCTTAATGTAAGAGAATGTAAGTTGCTTAACTGAACACTAAAGTATTTATTAGTAAAAGGCCATCATATCTGCAAATTTCTCTTAAATAGTACAGCAAATTGTAATTAATCACGTGTGTGTGTTGAAAGACACAGCAAAGGAGATAGAGCAAATAGGGTGAAATATGAACAATAGCTCAACTGCGACAGATGTTATAAAGGGTGTTCTTAATACTATTTTTGTATCTTATCTATAAATTTGAAACTTTCAAGTAAAAACTTAAAAAGAGATTAAAGTGCATTTTTAATTACATTAAGAGAGATGAGTATAAGAAACAATAAAATATATTGTCCAATTTTCAAACCATGCTCCTTATCTTGGTGGGAAGGCTTCAAAAAGTTGCCATAGTCACATGACAAATGAAAAGTCATTAAATTTAGTTTACTCCATTATCAACATTGTGATAAAAATCATATTCTGGTATTGTATTGTTCTGTTTTGTTTTGTTTTTCAGACAGGGTCTCACTCTGTTGCTGAGGCTGGAGCGTGGTGATGCGATCGCAGTTCACTGTAGCCTCAAACTCCTGAGCTCACCTGATCCTCCCATTTCAGCCTCCTGAGTAGTTGGGACCACAGGCATGCACCACGACGCCTGGGTAATTTTTGTATATTTTGTACAGACGGGGTTTCTACCTGTTGCCCAGGCTGGTCTCAAACTCCTGGGCTCAGGCAATCCGCCCACCTCAGTCTCCCAAAGTACTGGGATTATAGGCATAAGCCACAGTGCCTGGTCAGATCCTACTCATTTAACTTTAAAGTTGAAAGGATGACACAGATAGAAAATATTTTTTAGTTATAAATACCATATTGAGTGTACTCTTCCCCACACATCAGCAGCTCTCAAACAGGGAAGAAAAAAAAAAAAAAAAAAACAGGGATGACTCAGAAATCCCAAGTCCTGAGGAATTACCACTGTGGGGCCGGGTACTTGATCATAAGAGAAGGGGAGGAGGTAGATTCTGGACTTGCATTTATGGTGACAATGAATCTAAAGTACAATGTCAAGGGTTTAGATAACAATGTTAAGAAAAAGATGTTAGGGAGACATTGGATCAAGAGATATAGGTTATATAGGTTTTGTAATTATTGGTTCTGTGTGTGTGGGCTCTAGAAATAAAGTGACAAAAAAAAAAAAAAGCAAATATCTCAGTTGCTTAATTGCTTATTGTCCTGAGTAGCAAACTTTTTTTTTTTTTTTTTTTTGAGATGGAGTCTCGCTCTGTCGCCTGGGCTGGAGTGCAGTGGCCGGATCTCAACTCACTGCAAGCTCCGCCTCCTGGGTTGGCGCCATTCTCCTGCCTCAGCCTCCCGAGTAGCTGGGACTACAGGTGTCCGCCACCACGCCTGGCTAGCTTTTTTTATTTTTTAGTAGAAATGGGGTTTCACCGTTAGCCAGAATGGTCTCCTGACCTCGTGATCTGCCCGTCTCGGCCTCCCAAAGTGCTGGGATTACAGGTTTTAGCCACCGCGCCCGGCGGCAAACTTTTTTCTTAAGGGAAATATCTATTTTTTGGATTTAACATTATTTAACATGTAAGTCACCTTATTCACTCATCAAATTTTGAAAACTAAAAATATAAAACGTTCCATTTTGGTGATAAAATTTTAATTTTCTATATTGACAATAAATTTTTCCTTGACAAACGCACTTAGGGCACCCTTCACACTGAAAAAATACAAGAGACAAATCCCACATCATCAACAGAATGGAAGAATGTAGGTGGATGAAGGATACCACCTGAGACTCGACATTTCTGTTAAACTGGCTTCAAATTATTAAGTAGCTAATCTAAAGAAGTGCGCCTGTTTCTACTCTACAGCAATGCGGAATTCTTTCAATCCCTTAGGACATGTTTTTAATAATAAATTTTTAAAAATGTGTTTAATAAAATATAACAAACTTTATAATGAGTATTCATACTCATACATACGTAGTATTATGGGTTGAACTGTGCCCCCTTAAAATTCATGTCCTAACCCCTAGTGCCTCAGAGTGTGACTGTAGTCAAGGATGGGGCCTTCGAAGAGTTAATTAAGGTTGAATGAGGTCAGATATGTGGACCCTAATCCAACATGACTGGAGTCCTTACAAGAAGCAGAGTTATGACACAGACATGTACAGAGGGAAGCCCATCTGGAGATACAGGGAGAAGACAGCCATCTGCAAGCCAGGAAGAGAGGCCTCAGAATAAACCAACCTTTTCAACACCTTGATCTTGGGCTTCTGATCTGTGAGGAAATACATTTCTGTCACTTAAGCCACCTGGTCTGTAGTAGGCAGCCTGGTCAAACTAATATACATATATATTTTAGCTTTGTCTAAGAAAATTCTTGAATGGAATATGACAGACTGGAATTCTAGACTGATAATAAATTCCTGTGTGATCTCCTTAAAATTTAGAGATAAGAAGAGGTCCTAGACGACGTCTAACATTTCGTCATTTTATATCCATATACAAAAGCTTTTTTTCTGAAATAGAAAGCATCACACCTTTGTTGGGAAACTGACATTCCCTCGGATCAAGATATAGCTGCTAACCGTAGGAGTAAGTGACTACTATGTAACCGTCATTCAAAGGAAAATACCTACTCTAAAAAAATGATTATTTGCAACATTCGTGTATTTACTTCTTAATTTATTAGACAAGTAATTATTAAGCATATGGCATATACCTTATACTAGGCATTAGAAAAATCAAAAAATAAAATACAGTCATTACCCTTAGGATTCTAATTCAAATTCAACACGATGTATGCTATCGCAGAGACATAAATATAGCTAAGGTGGTGTCTAACTTTACCTGGGGAACTTGAGGAAGGCTTCCCAGAGGAGGAAAGTCTTTGGAGCTGTATCTTTAAAGATGGGCAGGGTTTCTTCTGATGGGGAAGAGGGAGAAAGGGTACTCCAGGCAGAGGGAAGACTATCTGGTAAAATGGTAATTCTCACACTGATCTGTAGATTCGAAATGATCCCTTTTGAAATATCATCAAAGTTTTTAAAGAACTAGACAAACTAACTCTAAAATTTATATGGAAATATAATGATTTATATTAGCCACAGCAATTCTGAAAAATGAAACAAAATCTCAGGCCTTAAACTTCCTGATTTCAGGACTTGCTATAATGCAGCACATAAGCCAATAAACTAGGCCAATCAATTGTCAGAAAGAAAGTTGTACTGGGTTTTACTAATGATTCCAAGTGGTAATTGTCCTTTAGTTTCTAAAAAAAAAAAAAAAAAAAAAAAATTTGTTTAATTTTCTAGTTAACCTGTGAAATGAAAGACAGTTTTAAACATCATCAGACACAGTTACAGAAATCAAACCAGTGTGGTACTGGCATAAAGATGGATAAACAGATCAACAGAACAGAAGAGAGAGTCTAACAAAGGTGCCAGGGTAGCTCAATGGGAGAGGGCTGGTCATTTCAATATATGGGGCTTGGACAAGAGGAGAAACATATGCACAGTAGCAGCAGTATCATAACCATTGATATTTACATCACACCAAACACAAAGATTAACAAGAAATTGACCAAGGATCTAAATGAAAGAGTTATCACTTTAAATCTTCTAGAAAGGGCCGGGCACAATGGCTCATACCTGTAATCCCAGCACTTTGGGAGGCCAAGGTGGGTGGATCACTTGAGGTCAGGAGTTCAAGACCAGCCTGGCCAACATAGTGAAACTCCATCTCTACTAAAAATATAAAAATTAGCCAGGTGTGGTAGCATGTACCTGTAGTCCCAGCTACTCAGGAGGCTGAGGCAGGGGTATTGCTTGAACCTGGGAGGCGGAGGTTGTAGTGAGTTGAGATCGTGTCATTGCACTCCAGCCTGGGTGACAGAGCAAGACTGTGCCTCAAAAATAAATAAATAAATAAAAATTTAAAAATCTAGAAGAAAAAAATGTAACATTTTCTTCGTAACCCTGAGCAAGACAACAATTTCTAGATAAGATACACCAAAAAATGAACAGTGAAAGCAAAAAATCCATGTATTGGATGTCATCAAAATTAAAATTAAAATGTTGTTGAAGCCAGGCATGGTAGTTCACACCTACAATCCCAGTGCTTTGGGAAGCTGAGACGGGAGGACTGCTTGAGCCTGGGAGATTGAGGCCAGCCTGGGCAACACAGGGAGACCCTGTCTCTAAAAAAAATAAAAATAAAAATAATTACTCAGGTGTGGTGGTGTTTGCCTGTAGTCCCAGCTACTCAGGATGCTAAGGCGGGGGGTGGGAGTCCCTTGAGACCAGAAGTTTGAGGCTGCAGATTATGCCACTGTACTCCCGCTTGGGCAACAGAGTAAGAGCCTGTTTCCAAAAGGGGGGAGAAAAAAGATTGAAAGGCATCATAAAGAAGATGAAAAGGCAACCTTCAGACTGGCAGAAAATACATACAAATCATCTATCTGAGAAAGGACCTATGTTGAGAGTATACATGAAAAAATCTTACAGTTTGGTATTAAGAAAACAACCAACAACCCAATAAAAATGGAAAAAGATTTGAATAGATGCCGTCGTAAAGAAGATACCAGAATGTCAAATACGCACATGAAAAGATGGTGCATATCATTACACACCAGAGAAATGCAAATTAATACAATGTAAGATGTTATCAGGCACTTACTAACACATCCAGAATTAAAAAGACTGACAATACCAAGTGTTGGCAAGGATATGGAGAAACTAAAGCCCTTAAATATTATTGTGGAGATACTTTAAAATGCTTTAAAAATAGTTTGGCAGTTTCTTTAAAACTGTAAAGTTTCTTTAAAAATTGAATAAATGCCACCATAGAGTTTGGCAATTCCACAAAGTCTGCTCCCAAGAGGAGTGAAAACACACGTATACACAAAGGCGTTTACACGAATGGTCACAGCAGCATTATTTATGATAGTCAAAAGTGATGAAGGAATTAGAATAAAACCTGAATAGGACATGGGACCAGAAGTTTTCAGGCAGGAAGTAACAAAGTGAGGCTTGTTTATTCAAAAGATAAATCAGACATGGAAGTTGGACTGAAGCAGGTGAGAGACTTGAAAGAGGAAGACCAGATGCTTAACCTCCTTGGATGAGTTCTATTTTAACTGACAGGAAGACAGCTGGATTTCCTAAAGGAGACGCTTAGCTTATGGGAGGAAGTGCAGTGGAAAGGATATGAACTTCTCATCATTCTGGTTCAGCATCCCAGGTGCACACCTGAGCATGTGAGTCCCCCTTTGCCCAACCTCCAGTCTCAGGCACCTCACCCACCACAGGAGAGGATGTCCCCAGCCTCACAGGGCTGCTGGGAGGTGGTGCAGTATCTGTTGACAGCTTCTGGCTGACTGCCTGCCACATGGCTGGGACTCGGGGTAGCTGAGTTTCCTTTTGCTTCTCTTCTAGCTTCTCATCCAAGGAAATGGAAAAGACCTGTCTGGCCTTCCATAATCAGTAAGATAAATTCATCCATCCACAGAGAAAAATACACAAGAAGCCTACGGTGCACATTTTCTCTCTGCCTCCACCCCCTATGCCCATGCCGCATCACCATGACGACTCTCTGCCCTGCCAGGCTTGCTCTGCATCCCAGGAAGTTGGGCCCTTGGGGCCATACCCACAAGGCTCCCAATCTCTGGTTGCCAGCTGCCACCCAGCTCTGGGTCACATTTTCTGACAGTGGCTTCAACCCTCCCTGCTACAGATCCTCTTGGCCATCCTCTTCCTCTCCTCCATGGCTCCTGGAGCTGCAGCAGTGCTAAGCAGGCCACTTACTTCTTAAAGTCTGGGGTCCTGATGGAACTGGCAGTTTCTGGGTTCCTCACTACTGCTGCCCACATCTCTGCAAATTCATCTTTGTCATTAAAACATCTAGAATTACTTGGATTGATTCTGTTTAATACTCAGACCCCAATTCAAAGGGTCTAAACAGGTAAAATGGACAGAGGTGAGGCAAATATATCCAGATAAAAGAGGATCCTCTTATCTCATGCTCAGGGCCTTGCTGACAGAAGGCAGCATCTTTGGTGATACGATGTTTTTTCCTCTCCAGGAGCAAACATCCAAGGAGCACAAACTGCCAGTGTCTAGTTGTAGTGAGCCACATTGGCTACACCGCTTTCTACTCTTATTCAAGCACTGTGCTGTGAGTGTATTAATATTGTGTTGTTTCCATCCCTGTTAAAATATTCTTCAGAGTGACAAAGAACTCACATAAATGCCCAGACTGACTTGACGGTGCCACTTGAAGCATAACTCTTGCAAGTCAAACATGCTGTGGCCAAAGAGGTTTCCAAAGAGACAAAGTGTATTAGTCCATTCTCGTGTTGCTAATAAAGACTCACAATTTCACACAGGTAGGGAGGCCTCACAAGCATAGCAGAAGGCGAAAGAGCAGCAAAAGCATGTCTTACATGGCAGCAGATAAGACAGTGTGTGCAGGGGAACTGCCTTTTTTTTTTTTTTTTTTTTTTTAAGATGGAGTTTTGCTCTTGTTGCCCCGGCTGCAGTGCAGTCGCCTGATCTCAGCTGACCACAACCTCTACCTCCTGGGTTGAAGTGATTCTCCTGCCTCAGCCTCCTGAGTAGCTGGGATTACAAGTGTGCACCACCGTGCCCGGCTAATTTTGTATTTTTGGTAGAGACAGGGTTTCTCCACGTTGGTCAGGCTGGTCTCAAACTCCCGACCTCAGGTGATCTACTTGCCTTGACCTCCCAAAATGCTGGGATTACAGGTATGAGCCACCGTGCCCAGCCAGGAACTCCCTTTCATAAAACTATCAGGTCTCATGAGACTTATTCATTATCAGGAGAGCAGCACAGGAAAGACCCACCCCTATGATTCAGTTACCTCCCACAGGGTCCCTCCCATGACACATGGGAATTCTGAGAGCTACAATTCAAGATGCAGTAGGGTGGGGACACACCAAACCATGTCACACAGTTTCTTCTCTAAAAATGACATCATTTGTGGGTCTCTGAGGTACTTTTATGACAATGAGAAAAACTCTCTTTAGATGTGTGCAATCACATACCAGGGAACTAAATTTAGGGAACAGACTGTGAGCGTCATTTCATCCCCAATTCATTGCTTCAGCCAGGTATGCTTGTGCAGTATACAACTTGCACAACTGCAAGTGGCAGCCGTCACTTCATATGATTCTAGGACAGTTGCACTGACTCCTTGGACTCAATTTTCATATATATAAAATGAATAATGTTATACACTTTTCACCTAGCTTTATACAACTAGAGGTACTGTACTTTGAATTCAAAGAACTATAATTTATCTAAGAATGTTCAGGTATACAAAGTTCAACAGTCCAAAGTGTTCAACTATACAAAGAAAAATTACCATTCTTTTGTGGGCTGATTACAGGGTATTTAGCAGGGGACCTTTTGTTCCTGGTGGTTAATGCAGATCCTAATATCCAACTTAGTCAACTTTCAAAACTGCTTTATCAGACTTTCACTTCTGGCTACAATGGAGTAACAAGCACTGAATTTATCTCCCTTTCAGGAGCAATGTAATAATTTGACAAAATATATGAAACAATGGTTTTCAATATAGTCACATGAGGCAACGCGGGACAAAGGTCTGTAAGAGACAGAAAGCAAGCACGCTGAGTCCTGCAATCACTCCAGCCTGCTGCCTTCAGAGTGGCGGGGCCCTGGTTCAGGAGGGAGAGCACGGGGCGGGGAGCTCAGCAGACTTGCGGAATTGAAGAGACAGGTCTGTGTGTTGTGGGGAAGACGGGGCAGTTGGAGTTAACAGAACTGAACAGAGGAGAGAGCTGCACAGAGAACATTAGAGAAGTCTACGAGAGGTTCACTTGAAGCGTCCGGCTGCTGTTGTAAACCTGCACTTTGGAAAATGGTATGCACACGTACACTCACGATGGACAAATAGTTTGGCAATTTCTTAAAAAGGTGAACATATATTTAACAGCAGATCCAGTCATTCTTCTCCAGAATTTCTAACCAATGCAGAGAAAAGCCATGTGCACGCAAAAACTGGTACACAAATGCTCCTGGCAGCTTTACCTGAAATAGCCGCAAACAGGAAGCCACCCAAATGTTCCTCAACTGATGAGTGCATAAACTGGTGGATGCCTGCAATCCATGTGGCGGCATGCTGCTCAGTACCAACGAGGAGGGAGCTGGGACATATACAACAGCATGAATGAGTCTTAAAATAATGATGCTGTGTGAAAGAAGACAAGCAGAAAGAAACACATACTGGATAACTCCATTTCCAAAACCTCTAAAAAATGGTAACTAATCTATGGGGAGAGAGAACAGATCAGTGGTTTCCAGGAGATGAGAAGGGGAGGCAGAGAGGCGTGGGAGGGAGAGAAACCAAAGAAACCTGAGGCAATTGTGGGGGTGATGGGTTCATTGAACGTGATAGCGCTCTCACCGGTGTATACGTGTATCATGACTAATTGAATTGCACACTTTCAGTATGTGTGTTGTATCACACACCAATTATACCTCAGTGAAAAATTTCACGCACAGAAAAAAGGTTTAAGAATACAGTGGCTTGCTTAACAAAAGATTTTCACATGTGGCTGCCTTCTCACAAAGCAGTTGCAGGGAGGTCACAAGAAGAATTTGTTCACGCCCCAGGAAGTGGAGGCTGCAGTGAGCCGAGATCATGCCACTGCACACCAGCTTGGGTGACAGAGTGAGACTCTGTCTCAAAAAGAAAAAAAAATTGTTCATGCACATTCACTTAATCCCAATTTTGCTATCGAGCAATGTGTAAAAGGATTGTCACTACACTGCATTTGAAAGCATGCCCTGTTTCAGATGTCCCAAATGGCAACAGGGTCTCTCACAAAAAGAACAGGGTTCAGTATATGCCTTGATTCCTGTCCTCCAAAATGGTGCCAACAGGTGAGTTCTCCCTGCAAAAGGGAACTAAAATAATGAAGTCTTGGCTTTGGACTTTAATTACTTTCATACACACATGTGTGCATGCACATGTACTCACGCATACGCACACACACATAAAGTTTTTGTTCTGTTTGTTATTATAGTTTCTGCTTCGATTTTCCCAGGACACTGGATCCTAGAATTTGATCAATTCCACCTTCCTGGTGCACTGGAAGAGAATTAATCCGGAATCACATTAAAAACTCTTGGAGCCCCCATCACTATAGCTTCTGAGGGAAAAGAATAGGAAGAAAAATCAGTGTGCCTTGTGTATTCACAGACTTCTGACAAACTCTGGGCATTAATCCTGTCTTGATTTTAAGAGGCTCTAAATGGTAGTGAATTGTGAGTCACACTGCAGAGCTAAGAAATAACCCCCTCAGAACTGGAGAGTAAACAGGGCCACGTGGGTTTCCCATGCCCAGTCCCCAGGGATTTAGACCTAGTGTATGTTTGTCACCACCAACTAGTGACAAAAGACAACTTTTCCAATGAGAAGAAAGTCCTTTATTTGAAACTATGTATTTCCCAGTTTTCCTATTAAAATGATTCCCTTTTATTAAGTGATGTTGAGACTAGATACTTTTGTTACTGTGTTTTCAAACATCCTGACATGGTAAAATGAAATACTGTAAACCTATATTGCTCAGTCCTCCTCTTTACTTTTAAGAAAAGTTAACTTGTTAATAAAACTGAAAAGGCCTGGATGTATCAATACTTCTCAGCACATGTGGAAAATTTTATGGACATTTTGGTTTTGGTTTATATAGACTAGGTTACAACAGAAACAAAGAACTGTGAACAAAATCACACATGATCATGAATGACAACGCTACTCCTACAGTGTGAGAAATCTCATCTTTAATTTCCTCAACCCAGTATTTTCAAAAATAGCTTGACCTGCCAAACTTCCAGAAAACACAAATAGGGAGGCAGAATAATCACTTCCCACTGTTGCTCTAAAGAGATCCCCGAAGAGCCTGACGATATGAAGCTCTGATAAGGTAGCTAATAATTCCTTGGATCGTCTACTGGCATAGGATCCATGCAAACAGAGAAACAGCATTGGCACCAATGAAGGTTAATCAAATCATAACATAGACATGCATTTTATTACTCTGAAGGCACGCAGCAATACAGAGTTATCAGGTGCAGATGAACCTAATTAGATTGGGTAGGGGGAAATGGACAGCTGTGAGGTGACTGCTTTGAGCTCTCCTGAAGGACAAGGTCAGATTTACCAAAGGCACATAGGTGGAAACTCAGAGACCAGTTTTTGGTAGAGGGGCAGGTCCCTGTGAGACTCAGTCCTACTATCCTGAGGTCAAGAAGTTCAAAACAAAGTGGAAAGACTGGACATCCGATTCACTAGTTTAAAATTATTTTTATTTTTTATTTTTAGAGATGGGGTCTCACTCTGTCACCCAGGCTGGAGTGCAGTGGTGCGATCACAGCTCACTGCAGCCTCAATCTCCCATGCCCAAGTCTCTCCTGCCTCAGCCTCCTAATTGGCTGGGACTGCAGGCTTATGCCATCGTGCCTGGCTAATTTTTGAATTTTTCTGCAGAGATAGGATCTTGCTATGTTGCCCAGGCTGATCGCCAACACCTGGAATAAAGCAATCCTCCTGCGTTGGACTCCCTAGTGCTGGGATTCTAGGTGTGAGCCACTGTGCTTCGCCCCTAGTCACTTTCAAACAGAATTTAGCAAGTTTGGAAAGGTTACTTGATAGCAAGGAAAATCATTTTCACACAAGGCAGTAAGATAGTAGCAATGGTGTAATTTTTCCCTCAAATAACTAGAAGGCAAGAGATCTCCAACAATAAGGGCCTGGGAATTTGACACACTTGTTTCCACACACTTCATAGAGCTACAGGCTGGAGAAGTTTTCGAACACGGGGTAAGATGGGGAAGGTCAAGCCCTGTAGGTATACAGGTGGGCATGGGAGCCACACGGAGTCAGTGGACAGCTGAACAGGGCCTTATCCATCTAACACGTACTTTGGTTAGGCCTGGAGACATTCGATCAGTGGCATCGAAGTGCATGAATGCTTCAATACCCTTAATGCGCTGCAGTTATGTTCCTGAAAATGTACATTGCATTCAAACATTATAGTCCGAACCTAGGTGCCAAATGGAATAATATTTATAAATGGAAATGTCATTTCTCATAGGGTCCCTGACTGTCCTCTCAGACCATAAAAAATAAAGGGGATACATAGGTAGATGAATACAGATGTGATACCCTTTAAAAATAATAGCAGGCCAGGCGCGGTGGCTCATGCCTGTAATACTTTGGGAGACTAAGGTGGGCAGATCGCTAGAGGTCAGGAGTTCAAGCCAGCCTAGACAACACGGTGAAACCCCATCTCTACTAAAAATACAAAAATTAACCAGGCATGGTGGCATGTGCCTGTAATGCCAGCTACTAGGGAGGCTGAGGCAGCAGAATCACTTGAACCTGAGAGGCGGAGGTTGCAGTGAGCAGAGATCATGCACTGCACTCCAGCCTGGGTGACAACAGCGAGACTCGTCTCAAAAACATAAAAATAAAAATAATAGCAAAAAATAAGCATAAAAATAACAAAAATTTATGTTAAACTCCTAAATGTTTCTTGTATCTCTACAGGTACTACCCCCAACCAAACTCCCAAGTTAAATAAATGTTATAAATATACATGCAGAGCTTCTAATAACAGAAATTCCACTCTACTCTGAGGATGCCAGTACAATAGTGCTATTAAAAACACATTTGGTTTACATTCAAAGGCTACCTTTCAGAGATTAAGGCACATCACATTTTAAAGTGAATCTCAAAGAAAAGGTAGATAAATTTATTTTATCCACCACTGAAGTCCAATCACTAAGCTTAGCAGCAGGTATTTGACATGTGCTTAGAAAATATTTTTCAAATAAAAAAATGATTTATCAAAACTCGTAAGAGATCCTTCAAAGCATAATATCCAAAACAGCACAAAATTAACTGGCTAAATTAAACCTAAAAAACATTAGTAATAAGTAACACTGAAAAAAGTATTATCCTCAGTATATAAAGAGCTCTTACAATTTAGTAAAAACATGCTATTATCAAGCCACAGAAAACAGGTCAGTGACATAAACGCACCTATCCCACTAAATGCTTGAAACCGTTTAACCTCATTATTAATAGTAATTTAAATTTTTTTACTGGTAAGATAGCATTTTGCTCATCAAATTTATAATCTTTCTAAAAATAAGAAAATTCAATGGTGGTTAGCTCTGGCAAAACGGGTTCACACATACATTGCTGGTGGAAATATAAATTAGCAAAACCTTTCTGAAAAACGAACTGGTAATATAATTTGTGTCAAGAGTTTTAAAAAATTTATGACTTTCAACACAACAACTCCTAGTAATAATCTCTCCTATGACAATAAAATATATGGGCTAAGATGGTGTATAAGATGTTTATTATAAATAATTTAAAAAATATTTATATTTTCATTTATAATGTTGAAGTTTATATATGTTTATAAATATTTATATAATATATACTATATAATTTTTATAATAAAAAAATAAAAATTTTATTCACATTTACTTTATAAAAGTTACAAATAAATATAAAATATATAAACAAATATTACAAATATAATTACATAATATATAGTATACAATATACAAATATCTATAAGTATTTATAAAAAATGTATTAATAAAAATTTTATTTTATTAATAGCAATTTTTATAAGTATACAATTTTATTCACAAATAAAATTATATAATTATATATTCTTTATATACTTATATATTTATAAGTATAAATATATAAACAATTATTTACAAATATATTTTTAGATTGCAAACAACTTAAATTTTCAAGAATTGAAAGTGGTTATATATACATAGTATTGAATGAAGACAATCATTAAAATAAACCTTTGAAGTGTAAATGCCTTTGGAAAATACTCCCAAAATGACACTATGTAATAAAATCAATACAAAACTCTCTGTATAGCATGATTCTATCTATATTATCTTATGAATACAATAATTCACAAACATAGATATGTATACACATTTATGCAGCTAAAAAATGGACAAAAAGCCCACCATATGGTTAATAGCAGTGAATGACTATGCGTATTACATCTTAGTAAAAATACTAATAATAATTATATAAAGCAAAAAGTAAAATCCCCCAATTACCAAAAACTCCCAAACATACTCACTCTTTGTCCTCCACCAACATAGCAATTGATACCAGTCTGAAGTCTAGAATGTATTTAAACATAAAACTTTTAAAAGCATAGGTGGAATTATTCTGTGCATATTGGTCCATCTTGGAGATCTTTCCAAGTCAGTACATAATCATCATTCTTATTAATGTCGGGCTATCATTCTACGGCTATATAAAAATGTGTTTAGCCCATCCCGAGAAAAGGGTTATTTTTTTATCCAGACTTTCACTATTACACATAACGTTGTATAAAACAGCTTAGTACACTTCTTTCTGTCCTCTTTGAGAAACGTATCTAGAAGTGTTAACTTTCAGGAAAAAGTGATCATACGTTCATTTTCACAGGCAATGTCAAATTTTCCTTCTAATGTTCCCTACTACTTTAAATCTCCAAAATAGCACAGGAGAGAACTTACATCCCTACAGCCTTGACTGAGTATCTTCTTTCTGCTTCACTTTTGGAAAATATTTCCACTGGTGTTCTCTTTCTTTTCTTTGTTCTCTTTCTTTTCTTCTTTTTTTTTTTTTTTTTTGTTGTTGTTGTTGTTTTGAGACGCAGTCTCGCTCTGTCACCCAGGCTGGAGTGCAGTGGTGCCATCTCGGCTCACTGCAATCTCTGCCTCCCAGGTTGAAGTGATTCCCCTGCCTCAGCCTCCCCAGTAGCTGGGACTACAGACGCCCACCACCATGCCCAGTTGATTTTTGTAATTTTAGAAGAGACGGGGTTTCACCATGTGGGCTAGGCTGGTCTCGAACTCCTAACCTCAGGTGATCCACCCGCCTGGCCCCTAGTATCTTTAAAATTACTAGTGAGTTCACTTTTTAAGTTGCTTGACTGTTGACATTTCTATTTGATAATGGTTTATTTATATCTGGAGCTCAGACCATTAGCTGTTCCCTAATATTCACTCACTCAGTCTTTCTTAGCAATAACACTCCAATTTTTAATGGGACATGTGGTCGGTCATATAGGATGAAGACAACATTGCCCAGTCTCTTTTAAAGTGAGGGATACTCATGTGACTAAACACTGGGCAATGGGACATGAGGAAAAGGGTTTGCTATAACACTTACAGAAAGTGATTTAAAAGGAAAAGTGCGTATCTTTCCTAGTTGTTGGAATGTAGATGCAACAGCAGAAGCTGAGGCATACATCTTGGATGATGAATAAAAGACAGATATGGCCGGGTTTAGTGGCTCATGCCTTAATCCCAGCACTTTGGGAGGCTGAGGTGGGCGGATCACCTGAGGTCAGGAGTTCACCAGCGTGGCCAACATGGCGAAACCCTGTCTCAACTAAAAATACAAAAATTAGGTGTGGTGGTGTGTGCCTGTAATCCCAGCTACTTGGGAGACTGAGGCAGGAGAATCTCTTGAACCCGGGAAGCAGAGGTTGCAGTGAGCCAAGGTTGCACCACTGCACTCTAGTCTGGGCAGCAGAGTGAAACTTTGTCTCAAAAAAAAAAAAAAAAAAAGACAAATATTTTAGATGTTACAGTAACAAACCAGAGGGTTCTCAGATCATTATAATGTTACAGAAACCAACTTACCAGTCATTGACTATTTACCTCTGGACATTGTTTACGTCAGAATTAAATGTTTGTCTTGTTAAAAATACTTTTACCATAAATTTTCTATCTTATTCAACTTAACCTAATTGTATCCTTTGCCAATTTTTTAATTGGTTTGTTTACTTGTATCCTTTGACAATTTTTTAAGTGATTTACTTATTATTTGTTTATTTTTTGAGATAGGGTTTTGCTTTGTCATCCAGGCTGGAATCCAGCAGCATGAATGTGGCTCTGCAGCCTTGACCTCCTGGGCTCAAGTGATCCTCCCACCTCAGCTTCCAAAGTAGCTGGGACCACAAGCACATGCCACTATGCCAGGCTAATTTTTTTTTTTTTTAGAGATGGAGTCTTGCTATGTTGCCCAGGCTAATCTCAAACTCCTGGGCTCAAGTGATCCCTCTGCCTTGTTCCCCCAAAGTATTGGGATTGCAGGTGTGAGCCACTGTGCCCATCCTGGGGCTTTTTTTTCCCTACTGGCATGTACTTCTTTATGAAATAAATAGAATTTCCTCTGTCAGCAGAAAATTATGAGATAAATTCCATTCATTCATCTATTCATAAATTAGCTTAATAATTCCTTATCCTATGCAACTTTCACCCAAAGGCAACGCGTGGGTGTGGTTGTGGGTGTGGTGGGGTGGGTGCATCATGGACACTAGGAAGAATCCAAACAAACGAATCTTACAAATCCTGTCGATAAGTATATGAAATATTTGGCACTAAAGTTACCCTAGGAGAAGAAGATATTTTTCTCATTTTCAGTAAAGAAAAATAAAAACCTAACTTCTTGCTGCTTTCATTGGCCAAAAGGATGGTATTACAGCTTTGCTTTAATAGAAAATAATCTCAAAATCTCATCTTTTCGGTGAAACCCCGTCTCTACTAAAAAATACAAAAAGCTAGCCGGGCGAGGTGGCGGGCGCCTGTAGTCCCAGCTACTCGGGAGGCTGAGGCAGGAGAATGGCGTGAACCTGGGAGGCGGAGCTTGCAGTGACCTGAGATCCGGCCACTGCACTCCAGCCCGGGTGACAGAGCGAGACTCCATCTCAAAAAAAAAAAAAAAAAAAAAAAAAAAATCTCATCTTTTACAATGTGAGGGTATCCCATTAAAGCCACATTTGGCAAGTCAGGTTTCATGATTGCAGATACAAATATTTAGGTGCACACTCCCTTGGTGTGCAAACCCCGCGTGCTGAGGAAGGTTTTCTGTGAACTGCTGAAGCTGAAGCTTTAGGGTTGTTCACTTGCTTGGGTCTGTCAGGAGGACTAGTGAGGACTGAGCAAGGTGATCACATGGCTATGTATTCCCCAATATTTAAGAAGATATGTTCACAGTCTCTACTAAAAATACAAAAATTAGCCGGGTGTGGTGACGCGCACCTGTAGTCCCAGCTAGTTGGGAGGCTGAGGCAGGAGAATGGCGTGAACCCAGAAGATGGTGCTTGCAGTGAGTGGAGATCACGCCACTGTACTCCAGCCTGGGTGACAGAGCAAGACTCTGTCTCAAAAAAAAAAAAAAAAAAAAAAAAAGAAGAAGATCTCCCAAATGGTGTAATTTAAGATTCCCACAAAATCTGACCTTGTTTCTGCTTAATTAAGCACCTCCTCAGGACCCCTTGGTCTCGTCAATATTTCTAAAATCCTTCTGGTCTGGGCTGCTCGTGGCCATGTCCCTTCCAGGAAGGATCCTTGTCAAACTCTTAAGAGATTTAACTTTACCCAAGTTAGTCCTGGGTTTACTGGCCCTCAGGGCCTTTTCAGCATGGAGCTTCCCCTCTACTCCCAAGCTGGAATGAAATCTCTTGATCTTTTGGGCATGGGATTTTGCTTCCTGGGCAAGTGCAAGGAAATGTGATGTGAACTGGAAATGCAAGAGCGTCTGCTCCCCGTGGGACACACCTTGATCCACAGTACTGGGAGATGGGAGGATTCTGGGTAGATAAAGGCCTCCTTCCCTTCTCCTTGCCTTCTGAGGGCTGGTCCAAGTTGTGGTTTCTTCCTTGCAAATTTTCACTAAGAGTCCTCTGTGTCATACAAACACACCTGCCAAGGACCAACTGAGGCTCTTTAGGGACCCTGAAGCTGCGCTGGCAGGAATGCTTCGGATTGCTTCTCATGTTTCCTTGCCTTCATTCCCCTCTATTTTTTACCCGAGCCATCCCGGGCTTCCACCTCCCAAAGAAAGTGTCAGCGCCTCTCACTCTTGCCTCAAGCTCTGCTCTCTCGAGGACCCTGGCTAAAATGCAAAGCACCTGACAGAAATAAAAAAAGCCTAGCAATCCAGCAGGTAGGAGCCCTCATTACTGTAGCTATTATCATCACCACAAAGATTCATGTCAAAATATGTCAGTATGGATGACCTTGGGTCACTGCTCTGAAACTCAATACAAGGAATTAGAGAAATAAATGAAATTCATGTAAAAAGTAGAAAAATCATATTTAAGACAAATTTTAAAACAAAAGAAAATTAAAAATAAATTATCAGCTTGGATAATGATAGTATAAAAATAAGCTTTATTTTGATAAGCTCCATTCTGAGTTAAGCTTGATAAATACAGAATACATGCATCTATTTATACACATATAGGTATATGCATATGATGACTACAGCAAAAATAGTGTATTTCTGCTTATCGTTGCAGAAAACCCATTAATGTACAAATGCAAAAGTGAAGGTTCCTAAAAGTTCTATTTGTGGACGTCTGCACCCACGTTTTATCTGTTGCCATTTTTTCTCCCATGGAAGGTGGTGACCGACCCATCTCAGATGCAGGGCAAGCTTCCTTGTTCCATCCAGTCAATTCTAGACAGATGGCCACAACGCACATTTTTGAATCATGCCAAAACAAAGATTGAATCTGGCAGAGGCCTTAACCCATAACTTCTTTTCCCAAAGACATTAAATACATTTGCTTGGTAGCCTTTCTGACAGCACCAATTAAACAGAGAGCCACGCAGGAATGGACATGCTGAGCGAGTTTTAGAGGAGAAAGTCATTCAAAAATGCAGGATTGAAATAGCCTCCCAAACAGGAAGACTTATGTTCTTCTCTCTCCTGGAAATCTAAATCCCACAGTGTGTAATTTTGATTTGCATTGGCAGGACAAGAATATAGCTCAATAAGATGACACAGCACCATGTCCAAGTGGACACCTGATGCCTGCTCTTCACAATGGGGATGCTGAATTGTAGGTAGGGAATGAGCTTGGAGGACTATGACATATATAAAAGAAGCCAGAAAAATTCCGTCTGCCTAACTTACATGGATTCATGGCCAAACCATTTTCCTTTAATTAACACATCTTATCACATCTCAAATAAGCGGGTCCTTAACAACAGCACATGTCTTCCCACTCACACTTAATCACAGTGAGCACGAGCCATGGAAGGGGCTCTGTTCATCTGAAGACCCTGCAGATGCTGTCATTTTCACATGTTATTTTCCTCTCAGATCAGACAGAGTCTAGGGAACTGAGATTTTCCAATGGGTTTGAGTTTTACTGCAATTACCAGAAGGCGATTGAAAGATGGGTTTTCAGAATCTGAGCAAATTATCACTGCAGGTAGGTATTCAGAGGATACTTGTATCTATATAACTGTGTCATTGAATTTTTTAAGAATATAATCAATTTAGACTAGAAATTAGGGCTCTATCTTGTATGCACCTCAATTGATTTTACTTTTTTTTTTTTTTTTTTTTTTGAGACAGAGTCTCACTCTTGCCCACGCTGGAGCACAGTGGAATGATCTCGGCTCACTGAAACCTCTGCTTCCCTGGTTCAAGCGATTCTTGTGCCTCAGGCTCCCGAGTAGCTGGGACTACAGGTGTGTGCCACCACACCTGGCTAATTTTTGCATTTTTAGTAGAGACGGGGTTTCACTATGTTGGCCAGGCTGGTCTTGAACTCATGACCTCAGGTGATCCACCCACCTCGGCCTCCCAAAGTTCTGGGACTACAGGTGTGAGCCACCACACCCGGCCCTTGATTTTACTTTTTAAATTGTAGTCCATTCGCTCAAATTTGGAAACTAAAGGACAACATAATTCTATTTCTACCAAGTTTTGACTATTTAATTACCAGCTTTACTGATCATTACCAAGTTTACTGACTTTGCCTTTTCTAGAGTGCCACTGTTCTGCTCATGAGTTTGAAATTACACTGGTTTTCATTCACATATTACATACATAATTATTCTGTGTGATGAACAGCTCAAGACCTTAGGAATAAAGGAGTAAAAGACCTCTGTGTTTTGAAAATAAGAATCTGAATAAATACAAAGATTTCCTTTCAATCAAACCTTATTTACCACACAACTTCTGAGTAACCTGCAAAATACTGTACGCAATAACAGAAATAACGCACACTGTTCCTCTCCTCAAAGAATTCAAAAATTAGTCAATCAAGCCACAATAAAGCCTTACTAATAACTATTTAGCTTAATAATTTCTCATTTTTCTGGCACTTTCAGAAAATGGACCCTACATAAAGCACCAAAACATTTTTAGTCTTATTTGAGTGAACCTTTGATGTGACATCCTGTTCCCAAGAGTATTACAAATAGGATTCTGTGGTTCAGGGTCTTTATGGTGAACAGCACTGCACAAGAGCACAGCAGACCCTTGGGAGCAATCTAGTGCTGGCTGCTTCCTATGGGCCCACCGACCTCACGCCACTGTGCTTCTGCCCAAAGGGGCTGCTGGTTTGCTTTTCCTGCCCCTCCCACAGGTGTCAGCTCTGCTTCCAGCCCCTCTGTTTCTCACTGGCTGCCTCTCACTGTGCTGGGTTGAGACAAGGCACTAAAGAATATGCAGAACAGGCTAGGCACTCTGTCTCCCAGCACTTTGGGAGGCTGAGTTGGGTGGATCACTTGAGGTCAGGAGTTCGAATCCAGCCTGTCCAACATGACAAACCCCCATCTCTACTAAAAATACAGCAACAACAAAAACATTAGTTGGGCCTGGTGGCAGCTGCCTATAGTCCCAGCTACTTGGGAGGCTGAGGTGGGAGAATCACTTAAACCTAGGAGATGGAGGTTGCAGGGAGCTGAGATCATGCCATTGCACTCTAGTCTGGCAACAAAGTGAGACACCATGTCAAAAAAAAAAGAAGAGCCGGTTGTGATGGCTCATACCTGTAATTCCAGCACTTTGGGAGGCCAAGGTGAGTGGATCCCTTGAGGTCACGAGTTCAAGACCAGCCTGGCCAACATGGTGAAACCTGTCTGTACTAAAAATACAAAAATTAGCCAGGTGTAATGGCGTGCACCTGTAATCCCAGCTACTTGGGAGGCTGAGGCAGGAAAATCAATTGAACTTGAGAGGTGGAGGTTGCAGTGAGCCGAGATCGCACCATTGCACTTCAGTGTGGGTGACAGAGCCAGACTGAAAACAAAAAAAAAACAAAAACAAAAACAAAACAACAACAACAAAAAAACAATAACAGCAGCATAGTAAGAAGCACTGGCGGCAAAGTGCAAGCACTTCCGCACCCATAAGCTCCTTTGCCAGCCACAGTCTAGTCTGCAGGGCTCTCCTCCGACTCAACTGCACTGGTGGCATTTTATTTTGTGACAGTTTTGTTGTTGTTGTTGTTGTTCCCTTGGAGACATTTTGATGAATCTAAGCTTTTGGCAGTTCTCACTTATCTTTAGGTTCTCTGTGCTCCCTGCAGTCTGAGGATCAGACAATTGGGTTATGTCAGACTGACAGGAATTGAAACAGGTTTCCTGAGGTTGCTTTGGCCTAGAGAGCACTGCTGGTGGCCTTGCCACCTGCCAGGTGGATACTAAGGCTCAGGAAGCCACTCTCAGGGTAGACCCTGCAAAGCCCTCTGCAGAAAGCTTTGTGGAAAGACGTCCCTGCAGTTTGCCCCGGAGAGCAAAGAAAGCAAAGGGAAGCTGCAGCCCAGCTCCTCCACTGCCAGAGTCTGGTGAAGATGCAATCTGAAGGCACCAGAGCTTTGGGGACCTGTGTATGAGGACCCCAAGTCTTTAACCTTCATGCCACTTAGCACTAAATGCCAAAAAAAAAAAAAAAAAAAATGCCAATACAAGAACCGAGGATGGGAATATAATGTCTGTAGCAAGTGAACAAGTTTGCAGAGCTAGGGATCTGTCTCTTGCCATGTCTGTAGCTTGGCCAGGAGCTGGGTCATATTCATGTTGGCGCCCTGCTTCGGCTACACTGGTCACTTTGTTCCTACTACCAAATCTCTTATTCACCTCCCATAGCAATATGTATAGATTACACCTTACTGTCCCACTTGTAGGGTGAGGTAAGGCTCAGCAAGGTAAAAATCAATTTGCCCAAAACCATACCCCACAGTTAAGGACTGGGGTTGCCCCTTTGGCCCCGAAACCAGAGTCTCTGCTGCGTGTTCCTGTCTCTCCTAGTGTGTCGCTTACCTTTTTTTTTTTTTTTTTGAGACGGAGTCTTCCTCTGTCGCCCAGGCTGGAGTGCAGTGGTGCGATGTCAGCTCACTACAAGCTCCACCTCCCTGGCTCATGCCATTCTCCTGCCTTAACCTCCCGAGTAGCTGGAACTACAGGTGCCCACCACCAAGCCCAGCTAATTTTGTTGTATTTTTAGTAGAGAAGGGGTTTCACCGTGTTAGCCAGGATGGTCTCGATCTCCTGACCTTGTGATCTGCCCACCTCGGACTCCCAAAGTGTTGGGATAACAGGCGTGAGCCACTGCACCTGGCCTACCTTTGTTTTACTAATAACAAGGTGTTGCTGGGCCACTGCTACTTGATGCAAGGCATTTCTTTTTACATTTATTACATTTTCTTTTTTAAATTGAAACATAAAAATTGTATATATTCATGGTATACAACATGGTGCTTTGATATATGTACCCATTGTGAAATGGCTACATCAAAGCTAATTTAGCTAACAAATGCATTACCTCACATACTTATGAGTTTTTAATGGTGAGAATGCTTAAAGTCTACTCTTAGCAATTTTCAAGTACACATTATATTATTATTAACTACAGTCACCATGATGTATAGTAAACCTCTTGAGCTTATTTCTCCTAGCTGAAATTTTGTGCCATTTGGCCAACATCTCCCCAGTCCCCCATCCCCAGCCTCCTGTAACCACCACTTTACTTCTTTGAGTTCAACTTTTTTAGATTCCACATGTAAGTGAGATCATGTAGTATTTGTCTTTATGTGTCTGGCTTTTTTCATCTAACGTAGTATCCTCCAGGGCCATCCATGTTGTTGCAAATGACAGGATTTCCTTCGTTTTCAAGGCTGAATAGTATTCCATTACATACAAATACCACATATACTTTACTCATTCATCCACTGAAGGACACCTAGGATGGTTTCTATCTTGGCTATTGTGAAAAATACTGTATGACTATGGGAGTGAGACACTGTCAATGTTAAATGTCTCTCTGCTGCCTGAAGAATAAATACAAACTCCTTAGCATGGGATTCTGTTTGCTTTGTCCACAACCTCCTTCTAATGACATCCAGTATATCAAGGAGAAGAAAGAAGTGTAGCCTGGAGAGGAAGGTGGCCAAAAGTCTCCCTTTCCTATGACCCTGCTCCCCAGCCACAGCAAGGGACCAGATCATCAAAACACAGGCTAGCCAAGTTCCACATTCTGGTTCATCTCACTGTTATCCAGATCCCTTTTTATCAACAGGAAGCATCAGCTCTGCAGTAACTATTATATGGTCCTGCAAGAACCAAGAAAGAACAGCTAACAGGCCCATAAGGGGATTGAACTCACGTATTCAGCCTCATTAGGAACGACTTTCTAACCAAGAGATGCAAACAACTAGAGAAACAGCATTAGCAAAAGAAAACACAATGAAAGAAAAATAAAAGCACTGTATTAAAAACTGACCTCTACCACAAGAATGATGTTGATTGGACGTGAAGCTGTTATTTGTCCAGATATATTTCTAAGTACATGTGACATGTCAGCTGCTTACAGATCATTGGCTTCCTCCTCACATATCCAGCACAAAATCCACATGAAGTGACAGAGGGAAGAAATAGCATTGTCTTGGGTTCTGCTCCCAAAACCACCTTGACAAGTCAACTGACAGCGGAAAAATCCCAGGCTCCGTGGAGGTTCCTGATTTTCATAACATTAGCCCTGCATTTCAAGGAAAGGCATTTACAGATGATCAACAGTGAACTTGGCGAGGGAGCAGTGGTTCTGTGCACAAGCAGCAGAAATGCTCTTTGCCTCTCTCACATTTTGTGGACTCTTACTGTCCAGTCTCATGAGTGCGAATTTAAGTGGGAATGAAATGTAATCTGGGTGAATTCCTTTAATCATATTGTGCAGGAAAATGTCAGCTGGCTTGGTGCCCTATTCAGAATCCAGAAGAAACAGAGGCTCAGGAAGGGAAACAGGGAGAGGGAGGCGGAAGAGGGTCTGCCATAGCCCTTCCCTACCACAGCCCAAGTCTGTCCCTGGTCCAAGTCCCTGCAGAGAAGGCTTCCAATAGCAGCAGCCACTTTGGGCCATGCCAAACAACTGGGGAGACACAAGGGCCTCTTGGGACTCCCTCAGGAAGGCCCCCATGCTCTGGGATCCAGCCACCTGTCTGGCTGTCTTGATTCTGTCCTCATGTGGAAGTTTCTCCCATGTAGGATTGGATACATTTACCAATTGGACACATTACTAGATTCACATGTTTCTTCCTTTTCAAGTCATTAGTGCCCCATTAGTTATTCTTGACACTTTTCAATTAGCAATCATTTCTGCAAAAAAGTAAGTTCAAGAGAAATGCAAATGTATATTAGGGATGTCTGATGTTTTAAAACTCAAAATAAAAATAGCTTTATGGACACCCATAGAAACACATATTTTGAAAATATCTTAGTACTTTATTGAACAGAAGTGTGGTCATGAGAATAATAGTGTTGCTTTTCAGATGGTAAAGATCAATATCAGCTGGATGCGCTGGCTTACGCCTGTAATCCCAACACTTTGGGAGTCCGAGGTGGGCAGATCCCAAGGTCAGGAGATCGAGACCATCCTAGCCAACATAGTGAAACCCTGTCTCTAGTAAAAATACAAAAATTAGCTGGGCGTGGTGGTGGGTGCCTATAGTTCCAGCTACTAGGGAGGCTGAGGCAGGAAAATCGCTTGAACCCGGGAGGCAGAGGTTGCAGTGAGGTGAGATCACGCCACTGCACTACAGCCTGGGAGACAGAGAGACAGAGTGATGCCAGAAACAGAGATCACACCACTGCACTCCAGCCTGGGAGGCAGAGATGCCATCTCCAAAAAAAAAAAGATCAATATCAGTGTATACCCGCAGAGCTGTAATACAGGCTGATTTCTAAGGCCTTCCTGGTGCCTTACAGCCACACAGTGTGACACAATGACATGCGCCATCCTGGAGCAGGGCATCTCACCCTCCCCATTCTCCACGGTCTGGCTGGAGAAAGCTTTGTGGCGGCGCCTGTGCCCTGCAGGGTCTCCAGCAGCATCTCCACTCCTACTCACTAGATGCCAGCAGCCTTCTCCCACTTGGGACGACCAAAGATGACTCCAACCGTTGCCAAATGTCTGGCTGAGGGTGGGAGGCGATGGTGAGTGTCCCCCCACACCTGGCCGAATGAGGACCACTGTCCTAGAGGTATTATGATGACCCCCAGGCTGCAGTCAATATGCAACCTAATGAGATAGACGTACTTGCCCAAGGTCACATAGAATTAGTTCACTGCAGACAATGCAACATCTACTGTGTGCTGTGGAACAACTGGTAGGTAGGAGATGGAGCCCGTGACCACTCTAAGAACAGCCCCCCTTTCTGATTGACCAGATAGCACTGAACATGTCTTATAAAGCCAGGGCAGCCTAAGAAGCCGTGATCCCTGGAATGGGGCACCACCCAGATACAGTTTCTGGGTGGCCGAATGACTTCTCACTGAAGTGCTTGCCCGGAGGCCTGAGTGATTTCCTAATCCTCTTGCTTAATATCTTCTGAAAGGCTCATTTTAATAAGGGAATGAAGCTGTTTTAAGATTAGTTAGGTAGCTTATAATATGAGGTGCTAATCCCTAGCCTAGAAAAATGCAAAAGAAAAGGTTTTGACTAAAATCTAGTCTCCAGCTATAACCTGATGCTGTTCTAGGACCATTAGCATTTTTTTTTTTCCTGGCCTTCAGTCTTGACACTTCCATATCTCCCTTCATTGGTGCGAACAGTACCTGAGCTCTCCCTCACAGCAGCCGTCTCCCATCGACTGCCCTCGGCTGACCGGGTGAGCAGGTGCGGATGGAGTGAGCAGAACAGGCTTGGAGTTTGGTTATGCAACTGTTAAGAAGTGAGATAAGTCTGCAGCTTCTGCCTCATTGTATGGATAACTAAGTTGTGTCCGAGGCTAGCACCCACGACGATGGACACAGAGGTGGAGAAAGGGTATGCGGGATGCAGCGCGCCAGCTCAGTTCCTATCCCATGGGTCCTGAAGTAGCCTCTCGGTTTCCTACTAGACTTTACATAGAACTATTTAGATTATAGATGTACTTTTGTAGTAAATCTAGCAACTTAAAGGAACTCATGATTCATTTTTTATTTTGGAAGCTATGTCTCTGAAACTATGGGAAACCAATTACTTAGAAAACATGGAACTCTGGACTTTTTAATTGATCAAACACTAAAAGACAGTGAGCGAAAGTCCCAATCTAAGAGAGTGGCACAGACATCGTGTAAGAGCAGCGCTGGGATTCGGGGTCTCCAGCACACAGTGAGGAGAGGCCATGTCTCAGCTTCTCCATCCACTCAGTCAGACCAGAAAACTGCCCAGCTGTATGCACTGATCTAGGAGCCGAGAAGTTTGCTGTATAAATGCAAAGTATTAATCCAAACACTTCTCCCTTAGTAGGTCTACACAGCCAAATAATCCTCCTCCAGAGAGGCAGTGGGGAAAAGCTCCTTCTTCCTTTGCAGGTAGGAGGACTGCACATGTTCTCACTCTTAACATGGGTCAGGCTTCTAAAGCTTCCCGTGGACCATACCTAATTTACAGGAAAAAAACACTAGAGTGCACAGCCCTGGTCTCCACAGTTTCAAAATAGCCTGCAGTAACTAGGCATTGTTATTTTTAACAGTTCTTATCCATAACTTGTTTGGGAAATTGTAATAAACTGATGCTCCGTTTGAATAATACCGTCAATGAGATAAGATACTTTATAATTATTCTTCTACCTGGGGAACACTCTCATTAGGAACAAGCCTGCTGTAAGCTTCAGATTGCTACATTGTAGACACTGTATTCTGCAAACTGCTGGAAGCACTGGGCAGAGGGAGGTTCATGTGTGAAATGAGGATGATGATATCCACAGGCGGAACAGTTTGAGGGTTTCAGAGAACACAAGAAAAGCTGATGCCACACACGCCCTGGCTCTCAGGGTGGTGGCAGTGGGGAGGGGTCCCTCCCAAGCCAGGGCAACCATTCTGGGAAATAGTAAGTGTCCCTTGTTGTGTACTATTGCCTGCCTGGGATTTACAGAGGGTGTGTGGGGATGAGCCACCCCATCTAGCTATGTGATAATTGAACATGTAGCAAATAAGCCTGTGAGCACCTCCACCCCACCCCATCCCGGAGCACCCCCTCAGCAGGCAGAGCTTGGCCTATACTCACTAGGCATCACTTCTGCCCGCTGTGGCCAAGTCACTCTCCAGGGTAAGTCTGTCTCTTACTGATTTCACTAATTCTTTCTTCCCTCTGGAGTTTCAGGATACTGAACAATACTCAGCAAATTCTTTAAAATCTGAAATATGAAAGCAGTTAAATATGCTCTCAGGAAAAGGGGAAATCATTTTTTATTAGTATTTTCATATAAATTAAAGATCTGGCTTCTTTAACCCACAGGGCAGGATGCTGTGACTATCACCAATCCTTGCGGGCAAAAGGGAACTGACTCGACCATATGGTGAGAAGGAAGGGGGGCTTCCCTGGGCAGGAGAATTCGAAAACAGATTCAGGCAGACCCCCCACTCCACACCCCCTGGGAAACGTGCTCACCCCACTCTTCCATACCCTTGTTTAATCTGTGACACTGCGATTGAAATTTGTCACTCTGGGAGTTACATCTGATGTTACAGCCTGAAGCGGAGCTAAACCGAAATAAACAATCTGCTCTATTCTGCTTAGACTAATACGACAGTGATGTAAGGCCCGAGACACTGGCAGTGGCAAAATGCTTTTCTCACACAACATGCTGCAGCTGGGCCCCACGCGTTTCTGTGGCGGGGATGGATGGTGCCGGCTTATCCACGCATAGGGAGAGTTGGGGAGGGGCTCAGGCAGAAATGGAAACTTCCCTTGCATGCAACTGTTACCCTATTTCTTCTGTCAGCCAGCAGCCCCCGCTCTTAAGTTGGACTTTTATAAGCCTTTTTATTTTCCTGGGCGTGGGTGACCCCTGTCTCTCTAATCCTGGAAGTTTTGCAAACACGTTAACTGGTGGTGGGAGTGTTCATTACAGTTCACATAAAGGGCGTGTGGCTCCAGCACACACCGATTTCAAGCTGACCACACAGATGCATTTTCAGTTGTCTTACATTAAATACCCAATTTATTTTTTGGTACATATTCGGTTGCTTGCCAGCAAATGACTTTCTTGCTATATTCAATGGCTTTTTGCCAGAAAGACCACAGTTTCTTTAAAAAGGGGGTACCCCCTAAATAGCTTCCTTTCGGAAGAGCTCTTGGTGGGCCTCTGGTTTGTAGGCAGCTAACTCAGAAAGCGGCCTTTTTACAACCAGGTTTGGGGGTGCTAAATCTGTGCATTTTTCAAGCCCCAGTATTTTGGTTCCGAATGTAGTAGTATTCGCTTTCTTTTCTCTTTTTAAATTTTCACACGGGGTCCCAAGAGCCCTGCCATATGTAGGCTACTCATCCCAGCAGCACACGCAGGTTCTGTGATGCCAGTGGTCACAGTGAGTCCCTCATCTGGTCATCCTTCCATCCAAGATCCCTGGCTCTGGATGAGGGGGAAATTGCCGTACATAATTCAGTTAAAATTGCCAGCCTGAGTGGCCTGGATTAAATCCGGCTTCCTACATGCAATCAATTTTCAATTTTATCACCTCATACGAAGCAAAGCATGAACGAGAGTTCGGGGAACTTGGATAGAGATAAAGCAGGGTCCTCTTTAATACACAGATGCTTGTTAAACCTGTTCATTATTCTACACTGTGATTTTCTCCGTATAAACCAGAGACAGTCTTAATTATCATATGCCTCTCCAGGATTTCTCCACGGAACAAAACCTAAGAGTAAGTTCATCAAAATGGAAGGTAGAAAATAGGAAGAAGCTAAAATGTCCTGTCCAGTTGCAAACTAGAAGTCCCTCCTCCACCCTGGCCATGAGCTCCTTCCCTTCCTCTACTAAAGCATCCCCTGAGCCGGGAGACTCCACTTCCCAGTTCTCGGGCCTTCAATGCTACGGAGCGAGCACTGGCCATAAAATGACGGGAGCTGTGTGAGGTGCCAAGGTCTAAAACGAATGCGGGCAGCAGCACCTGTGAAGCTGATAAGCCATCATTTTGCATTTGGCTCACTTTGCAAAAGGGGGTTTTTATGCCTCTCGTTTCACTCCGCTCCCACACTCCTGTCACCCAGCAGCTCACATTGTAAAGAGCATGCCCTGCGCTCTGTCTTAAGGAATGGGCGCTACATACAAGGGGAAGCACGGTGCTGTTAATTTTTCAGCATAGGTGACGCTCTGCCTGTGACACCAGATGGAAGAAAATGTCCTGCAGCCTCCTCCTCCCCTCATCAATGCTCAGTCACAACTCTCTTTAAGCATCCTTCAGCTTTCCTGAGAGAATGATGGAAATTTCTTGTCAGAAAATCTGGGAATTTTTCCCTTCCTCCTGCATTATGGCCTGGGTTGAATAAACATTGAAGAGGAAAATTGAGAAAAATGAAAGAGAGAAGGAAAAAGCTCTACCCCTAGATGGGGCTACTGTCCACAAGCAGAGTGGGTCTGATTTTTAAAATTCAGTTCACTTAAAGTGAGACTGAAATTAGGTATCAACAGAGAATTTACAATTTAAATCAAACTTGGACTCATTTAATTAAGTCTTTAGTCCTGTGAACCTCATTCACAGCCTTAGCATTGAGCTGCTCTAGGACTCCAATTGATGAACTGCTTAATTTCCTGGGTGCCGTTGTTTTTTTTTTTTAAACCCACACATTAAATCCAAACTGTTGAATAAACTAGAAGGAAATAGTAACCAGCAGTGAATGTTTACGTGTTCCAGGGTAACAGATTATGAATAGTAAGAGACTGAGGGTGACGGGAGACTTAACCAAAAGCTTGGTAAAGCCCAGGTGAGCTTCAATCTGTCCACTTGGGAAATAAGTCTGAAGAAGGAGAACTGCATTCCAATTAACATCTGTAATTTGTGTTGCATGAAAGCACTAGAAAATAATAGTTCTGAGAGAGCTTTTTTAAGGTTTCCAGAGGTAGGAGTACAGATAATCTTATTTAAGAAGCAAGCATAATAGGTGTTTCTGTAATTTCTGAGATGTTGAATCACAGGAGGGACAGGAAACTCCACCTCAAGTCGTGAGAAGAAAAGGTTTGCATGTGTCTCCTTAGCCTTAACCCCCTTGCCCAGGACAGAAAGCGGCTGAAGGCAGGCTCCGCCTCAAGTGTTTCTTAATCATTCCCTTCAGCAATAGTGCGTTCTTGTTCCGTGACTGCTGAAAGAGCTGGCGTGTCTGTATTGCGTACCGGGTACCATTTTACAGACATTGACTCATCTGCTCCTTAAAACCATGCTGTGATTTAAGTGTTATTACAAGATTTACTAGAAAATTAAATAACTTATCCAAACTCATGACCCAAATTTTTAAACCTTATTTTAGATCCTTCTAAGACCAGGGCTGTTGTGAAAATTCAGTGTTACCCAGAAATAAAACAGCGGGGCACTCTCCTCATCAGGAGGCAGTGTGCCTTAAAATAAGCTTTGAAGTCAAGACAGACTTGGTGGCAACTCCCCCCTCCATCTCTGCAGGCTGCATGCCTTTGGACAGGTCACTTCAGCTTTCTGAGCCTCAGCTTCCAAATCTGTAAAATGGGTTAGCATCGGTCCCACCTGGCAGGATTGTCACGGGGCTTAAATGAGATAACACATAAAAAGTGTTCAGGCCTCAGCCTGGATGTTAACCCAACTCTCGCAAATACAAGACCAGGCACCTTCCTCCTCCTCATCCTTAATGCTTCCCAGTATTCTCTCTCCCCTCCCACACTAGCAGCACCATTGCAGGAACTGTCCCTGTCCCACTGTGTTCACTGGCCCAGTGCCACATACTACAGGGAAGAGACACAAGCCTGCAGCCCTGGGGAGCGCTGGTCCCTGCACAAACATGGTTCTCGCAGCTTTCACCTTGAGCTCGCCCTGCGCCAGGGTAGCCAGTCACCTTGACAAGAGCAAGGACTGAGTTACAGGTCAAGGTAAGTGGCAGACGCAAATCACTTTGATCTGTGACTAGAGTCCAGGGAGTCCCATTCGACCCTGCAAGGGGACTGACAGGCACAAGCCCCACCCAGGAGCCAAGGTATCTTAGCAGTGCTTGGTCTAGAGCAGGAGGGACTGGACGAGGTGGGGGATGAGCAGCCTTTGGTTCAGAAGCAAAAGAGTGAGGAAAAAAAAAAAAAAAGGCCAAAAAAGAAACAGAGAGGGGAGAAGAAGCCCTGTTAAATGACAGAGCTACAAACAGAGCTCTTTCGTCTACTGAAGTGATGTAGGGGAACTGAGGTGGCATTGGAGATAGGCCTCCCACGGTGAGAAAGATTGTACTGGGAAGAGATGGAGGGAAAGATAGCACTGAGGGGAGGGAAGGGGGTAAGCCAGGCACTGGGACAAGAAACCAGGAAGGCGGAGGGAGCACCTGGAGCTGGGATGAGCTCACTCCAGGTGTACAATGTGCACCTGGGGATAAGGCTGCACTAAGACGGGGGCCACAGCTAGTAATAATAAGCGAATCACTGGGAATTACTCTCTGGGTAGGCACAAGTGAGGCCTCTCAAACCACCCAGACGTTCAGGGCGAGGCCTGGAGCTATCTGCTCCTGACAGGGGGCACAGCACTGCATCCTCGCAGCCCAGGAAAGTTCTGGCCCATTCGAGGAGGTAGCCGGGGGTCCCACTGACTCTGGAATGCTTGGGGTTCTATCTTAGTCCTTGGAACTTTGGGAGAGTCAGATCCCTCATCTACAAAACTCTAGATATCTCTGTTCCTTGATTTTTCTTGAATCAGGAATGTCCTCTGATTTCAGAAATTCATTTGAACAATTTAAAGCCTTCTGGGATTCAGAGGAGGCAGCTTGGATGCCACAGGGAGAAGCGGGAGGGGCACAGCCAATCAGCCACTGGTCTCCACTCCTCAGGAACACAGGGAAAAAAGTCCGCTGAGCAAATCAGAAGGCACATACCCATGTGCAAAAACACAAAATGTGTCCTATTATAAAATTTTATTAGCAGTGACGGTTTTAAGGGAGCTTTAGCAATATTTCAAGCACTGGCATCAAAATCTGACATATTCAATTTTGCTTTTATCAGGTTATCTGATGATATTTCTGCAAAAGAGGCACTCGCCCCATCTCAGGCTCCCCTCTCCTCTGCTGGGCAATGCTTGCCTACAGTTGGCAGAGCCAGCATGGGGAGCATCTCTCTTCTTCTGCTAAGGAACAAACAAGGGTTCAACCCCCAACACACACAGACCACCAGCACTGCTTGCCCTCCCTCCCTCCCTCCCTCCCTCCTTCCTTCCTTCCTTCCTTCCTTCCTTCCCTCCTTCCTTCCTTCCTTCCTTTTTGAGACAGAGTCTCGCTCTGTCACTCAGGCTGGAGCGCAAAACTCACTGCAAGCTCCACCTCCCGGGTTCACGCCATTCTCCTGCCTCAGCCTCCTGAGTAGCTGGGACTACAGGTGCCCGCCACCTCGCCCGGCTAATTTTTTTTTTGTATTTTAGTAGAGACGGGGTTTCACCGTGTTAGCCAGGATGGTCTCGATCTCCTGACCTCATGATCCGCCCGTCTCGGCCTCTCAAAGTGCTGGGATTACAGGCGTGAGCCACTGCACCCAGCTGCCCTTTCATTCTATAGCAAGCTCATGTCTACAGAAACCCCTAGGCTTATGGGCAGGGGACCAAATGGCAAGTGCAGACAGTGATTACAGCGGACTGCTGAGCTCTGCAGATGGCATCTGGGGCATCACAGGTGATAGGCAGGCTGTTGCGGGGCCCTGTGTGTTTGTGCATTATTGCAAAGACCGGGAATCAGCACCTAAAGTGCATCTACCTGGTTAGGGAGCAGCCTGCTCTGGACAGCCGAGAGCTGGGAAAGCCATCTGGAAGACCACCACATCACAGGCGGAAAGCCCCATCCATTCTGCTCTTTCTTTTTAACTTTTAAGTTCAGGGGTACATGTGCAGGATGTGCAGGTTTGTTACATAGGTAAATGTGTGTCATGGGGGTTTGTTGTACAGATGATTTCATCACCAGGCATTAAGCCTAGTACCCATCAGTATGATTCCTGATCCTCTCCTTCCTCCCACGCTCCACCTTCCGCCAGGCCCAGTGCCTGTTGTTCCCTTCCAGTGTTTGTGTCCACGTGTTCTCACCATTTAGCTCTCACTTATAAGTGAGAACGTGTGGTATTTGGTTTTCTGTCCCTGTGTTAGTTTGCTAAGGATAGTGACCTCCAGCTGCATCCATGTCCCCGCAAGGGAGATGGTCTCATTCTTTTTTATGGCCACATAGTATTCCATGGTATATACATACCACATTTTAGAAATGCAAATCAAAACCACAAAGAGATACCATCTCACACTGGTCAGAATGGCTGTTATTAAAAAGTCAAAAACAACAGATGCTGGTGAGACTGCGGAGAAAAACGAATGCTTATACACTGCTGATGGGATTGTGAAAGACGTTCAGCCACTGTGGAAGACAGTGTGATGATTCCTCAAAGATCTAAAGACAGAAATACCATTTGACCCAGCAATGCCATTACTGGGTATGTACCCAAAGGAATAGAAATCTTTCTGTGACAAAGACACCTGCATATGTTTGTTGCAACACTATTCACAAAACCAAAGACATGGAGCCAATCCTTTTTCTTGATAAATGAATCCAGGAACAAAAGAGAAGTCTCCATGAAACCCATTAGGTGCAGAGCAACAGGGTGTGGAGATTAAGGGGGCACAAGCGTACCTCCTAATGACAGAGTCTGACCGAATGTTAGTCAGGCTCTTCTGAATCCTCTTCCTATCTGTGCTGTGACTTGTAGGCTTTTATTTTATTTTATTATTTATTTTATTTTATTTTTTTGAGACAGGGTCTTACTCTGTTGCCCAGGCTGGAGTGTGCTGGTGCAATCTCGGCTCACTGTAAACTCCACTTCCCAGGTTCAAGCTATTCTTGTGCCTCTGCCTCCTGAGTAGCTAGGATTACAGGCGTGTGCCATCACGCCCAACTAATTTTTGTATTTTTATTAGAGATGGGGTTTCACCATGTTGGCCAGGCTGGTCTCGAACTCCTGACCTCAGGTGATCTGCCCACCTCAGCCTCCCAAAGTGCAGGGATTACAGATGTGAGCCACCATGCCTGGCCAACTTTTAGACTTTCTTATCCATCTTTGCATCCCTCAATTTTAGCAAGATCTGGCTAAGTTGGTTTAGTGAAAATCCCCCACCTTCAATATCTGATCACCCTTGATATCTGATTGGGTTCCTCATTCCCCGCCATCTTCCAGGTGACATCTGATCACCATGGTCTGCCTACAACAAGAATCCTGTTGGCAAAGAATTACTTTGCCCTCTGAGTAACTGTCTATCCAGCAACCCCCCACCACTCTGTCCCATCCCACTCTTGGACTATAAATCTCCAATTTTTCCTTATTGTATTTGGAGTTGAGTCCAATCTCCTTCCCCTACTGCAAAACCCCATTGCAGTAATCCCCTCCAAATAAAGCCTGCTTTACTGTTCTTTAACAAGTGCCAGAAATAATTTTTAAGCACTAACCCAGGTTTCTTTCCCATACTCCTTACAATGAGATGTAAGGAACACACTGGGCTTGTCCTCAGGTTGCATTTATTAAACAAAAGCTAAAATCCCCATTTCAAATATGAGAAAATAAAGCATATAAGAGAGAAGTGTTTCCTGGGTGATCCAAATTAAAAATAAGAGCCATGGGCCAGGTGTGGTGGCTCACTCCTATAATCACAGCACTTTGGGAGGCTGAGGCGGGCACACTTGAGTTCAGGAGTTCAAGACTAGCCTGGACAACATAGTGAACCCTCATCTCTACTAAAAATACATTTAGCCAGGCACCTGTAATCCCAACTACTAGGGAGGCTGAGGCGGGAGGATCACTTGAACCTGGGAGGCAAAGGTTGCAGTGAGTGGAGATGGCAGCACTGCACTCCAGCCTGGGCGACAGAATGAGACTTCGTCTACAAAAAAAAAAAAAAAAAAAAAAAGCCATGGGCAAGAGAGACATGGTCTTGTTCATTTCTCCCCTTGAATCTGCCCCACTGAGGACTCTTCTTCCTTCACTTTTTTTTCCTTTTTTTTTTTTTTTTGAGATGGAATCTTGCTCTGTCACTCAGGCTGGAGTGTGGTGGCACGATCTCAGCTCACTGCAACCACTGCCTCCCAGGTTCATGTGATTCTCCCGCCTCAGCCTCCTGAGTAGCTGGGATTACAGGTGCCCGCCACCACACCTGGTTAATTTTTTGTATTTTTAGTAGAGATGGGTTTTCACTGTGTTGGCCAGACTGGTCTCGAACTCCCGACCTTGTGATCCATCCTCCTTGACCTCCCAAAGTGCTGGGATTACAGGCGTGAGCCAGTACACCCCGCCTCTTCCTTCTCTTTATTCTGCCTGAGGATGCACATTCTCTTTTGACAGTTTCAGCGGATTGAGGCTGAATGTTAGGTTTTCTGCCAAAACGGGTTCAGTATCTTGTCAGCTATTTCCTCTGCTGAAACGCACTTTCATCTTTAATCTACTCAGGAGCGCTATGTATGACAGGCGATCCTTGGAGGAGAGAAGTCTGAGGGACAGCCTGCTACTGTATTTAAATTGGTTTCACCCAGACAGATAAATACAAAGATAAGGTTAATAAGGGTTAATAATTTATAGTCAGAAAAGTTTAAGAGGATTGCATAATTTAAGCCTCCCATGAAGGCCCCAAACCAAACTCTACATTATTATCCCGAAGCCGGGTCTACTCCGTGACTCTCCTTCTGAATAACAGCCCATGATTCTCCCAGATACCAGACCTCAAAACCATAGAGCCATTGAAGCCCCCTTCTGTCTCCTTCTCCATCTTCTCTGAGAGACAGTTGGTTAATCAGGTCAAATTATTCTTATCTGATGATTAGTCATTAGTAGTTATAATTATTCTCTAGTACCTTTCACACCTGTTCTTATTTTTATTCTCACTTGGACACTTAAGAATAAAATTCTTCGCTTAACTCATTTTGTTTGAATCCTTGGATTTTAAACATTATTCCTGGCTGGGCGCAGTGGCTCACGCCTATAATGCCAGCACTTTGAGAGGCCAGGGAGGGCAGATCACTTAAGGTCAGGAGTCTGAGACCAATCTGGCCAACATGGTGAAACCCCATCTCTACTAAAAATACAAAAAGAAATTAGCCAGGCATGGTGGCAGGCACCTGTAATCCCAGCTACTCAGAAGGCTGAGGTAGGAAAATTGCTTGAACCTGGGAGGCAGAGGTTAGAGTGAGCTGAAATCATGCCACTGTACTCCAGCCTGGGCAACAGAGCAAGCCTCCATCTCTAAATAAATAAATAAACAAATTCATTCATTCATTCATTCATTCATTCATTCATTCATTCATTCATGCATTCCATAGTACAGCTATGATCATGTTGCTGCCACATTCAAACACAGATTGCCTCTAGGGTGAGTCTCACTCCCCTCCCTAGGATCCCTGTTGGGATCTCTGGAGATGGTAACCTGCTTGGAAGGCTCAAGGTTCGGGTCCTCACCCTCTCTGTGAATTTCACTTGAAAGGCTTTCTGCCTAAGTGGAGATGCAGATGAAGGACCTGAGGCTTAAGGGAACAAGAAAATTTAGAACAGTTAGTCGCTGAGATAATGAATAAGAATTTTCAGTAACTTCTGGGCAACATAAAAGTGGAGTGCTCATTCGGCAATTTTTGCCTCATCACCTTTAATAAGTATGAAGCAAAATGAACAAAAAGAATATTGAACTTTTAGACTAAAAGATCTTTCAAAATATATTCCTCGCTTATACTGGTGGCAACAACCCTTTCTCTTTGTTACCTAGCTGAAAAAAAATTACAAAGGAGCAGCAAATGCAAAAATAACGTGGCAGAGTGGGAGTAGAATAGCTTGCCTCTAAGGAAAGTGATTGAAAGTGATTATCCAGTTTGTTAAACAGCTAACATTGAACCTTGTGGTTCGGTTTTGGGTGAAGACTCTAAGACTGAACAGCCGTGGTCAGGGTCTCTCTACGGAGCTGGACGGCTAGACTTTCTGCTGAGGTGGCAATATTCTCTATCTACTCTGTCCACATCCTGGCTACTGGCTGCATGTGACTGTTGAACCACAACTAAGGAACTAAGTTTTTGTTTTATTGAATTTTAACTAATTTTTAATACTAATTTAAAGAGCTACATGCTGCTAGAAGCTACCACATTGGACAGCACAGAATAAGGAGTTCGTGCTGCTTCACCTTTCCCGGATTCTTGTTCACAAGGTCAGAGGCTGAGGAAATGTCAATGCAAAACAGAAGGGGGTATAAGGCAGCAGAACAGAACCCCCAACCTCCACCCCGGAAGCAGAATCGCACACTTCAGGCCTGCCTGCCTCCTAGTGTGCAATGCTGATGTCAGTCGTGGAGCTGGTGTAGGCGCTCTGTGCAATATCTCATAAGTTAAGGAGTCTATACTTAGTATTGGGAATCTAAATAATAATCACGATAACAAGAACTAACCTCAGTAGAGAGTTTACTAATAGAAAGTACTTTACACAGGTACAAACCAGTTGGGTAGCTTTATGTAAATGAGGAGACAGAGGCATAGAAAATTAAAATAGCTTGGCCAAGACCATAAGATTAATAAGTGTTAGAATCAGAATTTGAACCTACTTCTCTCTGACTGAAAATCAATAAACTCTTAAACAGGAAACATTTAAAGTGGGATTATGGCTCAGCTGCTCAACCAGTGGATCCAACAACTAATTCTCTGAGACCCTGGGCCACCAGTGTATGCCCAGGACAGCCAGAGCCCCTGGCCAGTAGCCTCTAGGCTGGCGGCCTCTGTCCAGAAGTAGCAGTATCTCTCTACCACAGTGTGCCCTACAAATAACATCACTTTCTTCACGTGGCATGAGGAAAACATGTTTCGAAAGCAATGAACGACACTCTAAAGAAAACCACTTGGGTCATTCCCAAAGAGCTGGTCACGAACAAAACACCAAGGATGCTAGCACGCCATTTGACTCAATCCAAGAACAGTATTGGAGGCAGTAAGATGTCCTCATGTGCCACAAGATTTTAAATTCTAATTTGCAGTAGAAGGAATTATAAATAGGACATAGTCAGAAATCACCCCAATTTTTGCATAGCTAGGATCGGTTAAATTCATGAATAATGATGAGAAAATGAAGACCCTAGGATTAAAGTGGTAGCTTAGTGTCCATAAAAACATTAAAGATATATACATCTCAGTAAAGAAGCTTTGCAGCACTGTCATTCTCAGACAACAGCCAAATCAGGTGTTTCCACATCACTTCCTAGAGCACACTTTCTTCAGGACAATGGGACATTTGTAAAATGGACCCAAGCTTTGATCTGATCCATGACAGGGAGGCTGCTGGTATTCACTGAGTCTGTCACCACATCAACCTGATGAAGACCTGGGCAGCACCTGTCAATCCGACAGGAAGGGGTGTTCCATGAGTTTAATGGACACTGTGTCCCAACTCCATTTTAGGTTATTAACATCAATTGGATGGATCTACAGTGGATTTTAAAAGTTTTTTTTTTGTTTTTTTTTGAGACGGAGTCTCGCTCTATCACCCAGGCTGGAGTGCAGTGGTGCAATCTCGGCTCACTGCAAGCTCTGCCTCCCGGGTTCATGCCATCCTCCTGCCTCAGCCTCCCTAGTAGCTGGGATGACAGGCACCTGCCACCACACCCGGCTAATTTTTTGTATTCAGTAGAGAACGGGTTTCAGCGTGTTAGCCAGGATGGTCTCGATCTCCTGACCTCGTGATCTGCCCACCTCAGCCTCCCAAAGTGCTGGGATTACAGGTGTGAGCCACCGTGCCCGGCTAAAAGTCTTTTGTTGCATCTTACTGAACTTGGTCCCAACTTCCCTCATCTAACAAAAAAAAAAAAAAAAAAAAAAAAAAAAAAAAATAGGCTCCAAGGCTGTTCTTCTGAGTTAAAATGAGGGAGGACTCATCCATCATTTTCTTGATATCTATTCTATGTGAAGAGAAGTTTTGTAACTGTGATACGATATACAATACGGGTTCCAATATAGAAACAAATTTCTTCCAATGTCTCACCCTTCCTTTCATTCGAGCGACCAAGTCCTGCTCATATATAATTTTATTAGAACTTTTCTCAAGGGTTACTATTAATATTAAGAATACCAATAACAACGATAATGTATTTACCATATACCAGGTAATAGGCTATTTTTACATAGATTATCTTAGAATTTCCCTAAAGTCCTTGAAAGATAATTACTATTCTCTTTATTAAACAGATTTGTTCACTCATTCATTCAACAAATATTTACTGAGCACCTGCCCAGCAGCAGTGGGCATTTCTTACGTAACATTGCTGTTTGTTGGAAGCACACGGCCCAAGCTGGGCTCCCTGTTCCCAATGAGGAAAATTCAGGTATATCCAAAGGATTACATCATAGTTCTTACATAAAACTGTTATGTTACCATATGCTCACATTACGCTACTGCTTCTTTACAAAATGGTATATGCGTGAGTAAAAAACAATTCAGGGTGGGTGGGTGGGAAACTCAGGTCTGGAATCTCCAGATTTGGGGGCCACGTTACCAAATTCCATCATGTAGAAAAAGAAAATTCCTAAATGCAATTGCTCCTGTGTTGATATAATTGATATCCTTCCAAAGGAGGAAAACCTGATTTTTAATCTATTTTTAATTGTTCACCTTCTTAGCACCACATACTTCGAATAAGCAGGAATGATGGCTCTATCACTGTACCATGAGGAGATGAGATTATGGATGCTGTGCTAGGGTCTGTACAACTTTTGAACAAGGAGCTTTTTTTTGATTCCATTATTAACCTCACCAGAGAGAGGTCCAAAAGTCATTTAAGATTTGGTTACTGTGCCGGGCGCAGTGGCTCACACCTGTAATCCCAGCCCTGTAGGAGGCTGAGGTGGGCAGATCACGAGGCCAAGAGATCGAGACCATCCTGGTCAACATGGTGAAACCCTCTCTCTACTAAAAATACCAAAATTAGCCGGGTGTGGTGGCGGATGCCTGTAGTCCCAGCTACTCAGGAGGCTGAGGCAGGAGAATCGCTTGAACCAGGGAGTCAGAGGTTGCAGTGAGCCGAGATGGCGCCACTGTAGTCCAGCCTGGTGACAGAGCAAAACTCCGTCTCAAAAAAAAAAAAAAAAAAAGATTTTGTTACTGAATATGGGTTTGAATGGGTTGAAAATCTAGCACAGAAATGCAAAAAACTACCAATTTTCTCTAAGGAGACTATCAGGGGAAATGCAACTTTGTCCTGCCTTGCCCAAGGGCAGAAAAGGTTGCAGATATCCTCTCCCCTCCTCAGTTGCCTACATTAAGTGGTTGAGGGGTGGGTATTTTGTTGCATGACTAAAAGGATTATTGTGCTAGCACACACTGGATTTCTAAGCATTTTACCTGTATCTTTTTAGATTTTAGTCTTTGCCTTTTTTTCCTCATTTGTTTCCCATTTAGTCTTGCCTTTTTAATACAAAATTAGGACAGTAAAGAAATGGAATCAGCGGGTGCATCACTTAGAAAAGTTAAAGAAGATTTTCAAAATTAATTGTTGACAAGACTCAGCAAATATTTGCTGAATACCTGTCATGTGCCAGGTAATGTCATAAACCCTAGGCATAGGACTGGGAACCAGGTCCTCTCTCCTTAGAGTTTACATTCTATTCCACAAGGGCTGGGAAAGAGGAAGAAATTCAGAATAGAACCTCTGCCCTGAGCACAGAAACTGTGCATTTGGTTAGAAGAAGGCTGGTGCTCTGCACACAGGGGCCTAAGAGAGGCAGTGGAGCTCTCAGTGACCTTGCTGTTAGAGCTGGAGGGAAGATTTAGGTCACTCCCTTATCTTACGAGTGAGGAAACTGATACCAAAAGAGATTGGAATTATTGCCTGAGGTCACCCAGGCTGTCCCACTGGATGTCAGGTACCCTTCTTCACGACTATTCAGTAATATTTGTGAAAGTCAAGATATAACAGCATATTTAGCTTTCTTTCTTTCTTTTCCTCTTTATGTTGTATTCTTTTTCTGGGTCCTTGTTTTGCATTAAATTAATGTTCTTAGGCAATTTTTCACCATTTGTGTAAGATGAGTTCTTGTTGAAACTAATCTTGTTGAAAGATTAATTCCACATTTTCAATAATGTATATGATTTGATGTCACAGATATCTGGATAATTTGATACAGCATCAAAAAAAGGCTTTCTCTACCTTCATATATCATCATATAATGCATTTTCTTATCATAGGGAAATCAAAATATGTCTCTTTAAATCCTTTTGGTTTTTTAAATTTCATGAGTTTAACATGCGTGATATATAAATCACAGTCAAACATTTTCTTCTTACCTCATCTGATTTAGTTTGATAAAATCAACTCCATCTATATGTATATCTTTTAGAAATATGTCTCAGTTTTTCCCAAATGGGTATGTCTTACATCTAATGCGTGAGGAAAAATTCCAGTAGCACCTCCCTGGGGAATCTGAACTAGCCCCTGATTATGCTAATAGAAGCCAAGAGGTTTTCGAAGCAAAAGAACTATAATAAATTATTCATAAATAGGTCTCTCTTTTGATGGTTTTGGTGTTTCCGAATTTTCCAGACCATAGAGGATATGTGAAATGATATATGCACACTAAGCTGAAGATGTTACAGAGGGAAATGGGAATTGAAAATTAATTGGAATTTTAAAGCATTGCATTTTTGCATTTGGTATACTTCCTGGAGCTGGTCTGGGCATGGACAAGGCCCAGGAGTCTACTTTTCTGGTGGTCCTCGGTGACTACAGATATTTTTAACAGGCAGGGATTGGTTTCTGAGGAAAGCGTGGCCCAGTTCCCAAAGGGAAATGACTCCTCAGTGACTGCTAGCCCTCCAGGCAGTTCTAGATAAGGTACTAGGTTAAGTTCAGGTTGCCAGTCCACAGAAACACAGACTTTATTTGGCATACTGCTCCTTTGCACTTGCTTTGTCAGATTTTCTACCTCCTCTTCCTTCTTTTCTTTAAACTTGTTTTTCAGTTTGTTCCTCTGGGTATCTACATTGCCAAAGCCAAGGGCACCTCCTAGTCTGTGTGAACGGACCCCACGCCTGGTCCAGTCCACAGGTGGCATGGTTTTGCGACTTACACATTTTGTTGTACCCGCCAACATTTCAACAGTTTTAGAATTCCTTTTTGTCCTAATGGGTGTTGACAGGTTTTAAAACGTTTCCTGTTTATTTCTATTATTGCCATTTTCTGATCTCTGTAATTTAAACTACTTGCATCTACTTTGTTATTTATTCCATTTTTCTTTTTTTTAAATACCCATTTAGTAGAAAAAAAATAATTTCTTCAGCTTCAGTCTTTTGTGTTTGCTGAAACCCACCCTGGCCTCACATGTTCAAGTTAAGCCCTGCCCCATCCTTCCTCACACTCCCACAGGTCATAGACGATGGGCTGATTTACCTGCCTTTAGGAACCCCCGAACTCCTTCCTTTTGAGATTTTTCTTTGTAATGAATGTCCTCGCCATGATCACAACCCAAATAAAAACTCCTCAGTCGTCTGCTGTATTCTGTCTTTAACAGTGACCAAAATTCAATTCAAATTTTGGGTTCACATTTAGTCTTGTAATTTAAGAAAGAATAGGAAAAAAAGGAGAGCAACTTGATTTGAAAAAGACAAATCTGAGGCGGGTGAGAGATTCTAAGTCCTGATGTGCTTGGAACAGTTCAGACATCTGTCAATTGTCCCAGGATAATTATTACCAGCACCCCCCTTTTACAAGATCCTGGTCTAGATGAAGAATCATACGTGCATCGGCTAATTTTGCTACTGTAAAGCCCACCCGGCACAGTCCCAAGCATAGAGTAAGCAGCCAATACACATTTACTGAGTTAGGAATAAAAAGATGCCAGCAATCACCCTCCTTCCCCTCCTGGTGGGAGCCAGGGAAGCTGGAGCTACTACAAGGCTATGGCATCACAGGCACTGGACACTGACTAGTCACATATTTATATGACTCCTGGCAGATGGCCATGAGTAGATGTGTACTTTCCATATTTTAATAATATCTGCTAAGAAAAATAACAATTTTGAGATAGCACTTGTAGAATGAGTCCTCCATAGTTAACGAACCAGGGAAACATAAGGGAAAGGTTAAAAAACTCAATGAGGCCAGGCGTGGCAGCTCGTGCCTATAATCTCAGCATTTTGGGAGGTTGAAGTGGGTGGATCACGAGGTCAAGAGATCGAGACCAACCTGGCAAACATGGTGAAACCCCATCTCTACTAAAAACACAAAAATATGCTGGGTGTGGTGGTGGGCACATGTAGTCCCAGCTACTCGAGAGGCTGAGGCAGGAGAATCCCTTGAACCCGGGAGGCAGAGGTTGCAGTGAGCTGAGATCGCGCTACTGCACTCCAGCCTGGTGACAGAGCGAGGCTGCATCTCAAAAAAAAAAACCCAAAAAGCTAAAAACAAAACCAAAAACCAAAAAAAAAACCTCTATGAAATAGGAGAAAAATCCAAAAGTTTTTTTCTTGTTTGTCTTTATAAATAAATAACCTTTCAATAGGAAGACAGAGAGGAAGTATAAAACACAATCACATGGGAGGCTGAGATGGAAGGATCCCTTGAGGCTAGGAGTTTAAGACCAGCCTGGACAACACAGTGAGACTCCATCTCCAGAAAAGACAAACAAACAAAATGAGCCAGGTGGTGGTGCAAGCCTATAGTCGTAGCTACTCAGGAGCCAGAGCGGGGAGGATCCCTTGAACCCAGGAGTTCGAGGCTGCAATGAGCTATGATCACACCACTGCACTCCAGCCTGGGTGACAGTGCAAGGCTCTGTCTCTAAAACACACACTCACACACATACACAATCACAAAGCATCAGTCAGGAAGGCCAGCAAGAGCAGAACACAGAATGTTAGGATTTCAAGGTAGAAGCTCAACACTCAATTCAAGGTATATTTGGTAAGAATTTGCAACAGGACCAATGATTTGCCAGGTATTATCATGAATAGAAGAGCAATATGGGGCTCTGGCTGTAAAGCAAGTGAGTTTTACTGGAGAAACATTAAATGCACACACAAAAAAATCCCTGCATATATGTCAGCAGATGACGAATGCCTCTAAAGTGGTATGGAATAAAAAGGAAAAATCATGAAAAAAGGAAGCCCGCCAAATTGGAACATCTACTTGGAAAACTTGAGAAAGAAGAGTTTTGGTTGGGATTCCAGTGCAGTTAACAGGATTCAGAGTGAGCACTGCGTGGGCCTCCGAGGTCAGAAACCAGAGGGAGGCCAGGGAAATGAGATGAGCTACAAAGCGCCTGAGGAAAGAGACAGCTGGGACCAGATGAGACACACACTATGGCCTGTTTTTATGTTTTATGTCAGTTTTAAGGGAAACTGGTATTTTCCTAAAACAATATATATTTGATAGAAAAGAGCTGTCCATTTCAGTAGCAAAATCACTTTATTATATTGCTGGGAAAACTTGAGAACTGAACGTTGGAAGACAGCAGGTGGTTACAAATTTTGTATTAATATGGCAATACGGAGTGAGATTTATGAGCTCTCATATAATGTGATCCTTTACTGAAAACCGTTTTACTTTCTTATATGTATCTCAGTGATTTGACCCTGGTTTTATGTGAATATTATTTTAGGGGATGTAGTTTTCTGAATACAATTTATTTTATTCAAATGACTGCTTAAAGATAGATAGCTAAGGACTAGTGGGGCTACAGTCTCAATACACAGTCTAATAACATTGGAAGATAAGTTTTGAAAGACTGTAAGAAGCCAAAGAATAAGTTCAGACAATTACATATTTGGATATAATTGTTTTTGAAGTCAATATTCAATTTTAAACTCTGTAAGATAATATGTTTTTGCTTTTATCTAAAGTATATGAGAGACTTAGACCAAGCACTAAATTGAAATTGTGCAACATGACTCTACTTAATAGAGCTAGGAATGCTGTCAGTTTGCAAAGGTAAAATTACTTAAGACTTTTTCTCTGGAAAACTGAAATGACTTCCTTTGGAAATTAAAGTCCTCGTTGCTTTACAACATTATTTCATGATGCAGGAGATCTTTACTCACATTTATATTACACAGTGTCAGAAACATGACAAGGAGAGAAGACCCTGGGCTGTGGTCAACCCACAAAAGACAGGCTTTTATCCTCAGCTCTAAGAATTTCCCACAGACGTTACTAGCCCATCATGCCCATTCAGGGCACACAGAGTGACAAGGTTTCAAGTGGCGCTGCAGTGAGAGAATCCTATGACAATGAACACAGAAGAACAGACATTTTAAAACACTAAAAATTGGCCCGGCGTGGTGGCTCATGCCTGTAATCCCAACACTTTGGGAGACTGAGGCGGGTGGATCAGCTGAGGTCAGGAGTTCGAGACCAGCCTAGCCATCATGGTGAAATCCTGTTTCTACCAAAAAAAAAAAAAAAAAAAAAAAAAATTAGCCGGGCTAATTCGGTGGTGGCCGGCACCTGTCATCTTAGCTACTTGGGAAGCTGAGGCAGGAGAATTGCTTGAACCTGAGAGGTGGAAGTTGCAGTGAGCCAAGATCACGCCATTGCACTGTAGCCTGGGTGACAGAGCAAGACTCCATATCAAAAGCAAACATACAAACAGACAAACCACTACAAATTAAGATTTAAAAATATTAAAAAGAAAAAAATAACAAAAGGAAAAAAAATAACTGAAAATTTGAAATGCATATGTGATGAAATGTTAGGCAGGAAGAATCAGCAGGAGGGACAATCGCCAAAAATGAAAACTGCAAAAAGTAATTTTTTCTGTCTATTCAACCCACAATCACCACAGGCTATATTTGAAAAGTAGGTAGGTGTACTTACCTACATATAGTTGCATGTAGGTTATATTTGAAAAGTAGGTAAGGTGTACTCACCTACATATGACTGCACTTACAACAGTTATACGTATACCTACATCTAATGTAGGTTACGGTTTTTTAAGAGAGTAAAGAATAAATGGAAGACTACCATTACTGACAGTCTTCTAAAAGGTAGTCACGATAGCATGATTAATTTGTTCCTGGAGCTTTCTCTTGGTCCTCACACACTTGATTCTTCTTGAAACCAGTGAACAACTCTCATGTCCTATTGCTAGATCTAGAAAAATGGTTCTTGACCGGACACGGTGGCTCATGCCTATAATCCCAGCACTCTGGGAGGCTGAGTTGGGCGGATCACAAGGTTAGCAGTTCAAGACGAGCCTGGCCAACATAGTGAAACCCCGTCTCTAATAAAAATACAAAGATTAGGTGGGCATGGTGGTGCGTGTCTGTAGTCCCAGCTACTCGGGAGGCTGAAGCAGGGGAGGGGGAGTTTATAGTGAGCTGAGATTGTGCCACTGCACTCTAGCCTCGGCGACAGAGCAAGACTCCATCTCAAAAAAAAAAAAAAAGGAAAAGTGGTTCTCACAATCCATATCTTGCAACAGAACCACCTGGAGAACTTTGTAAAAATGCAGCTGCTTGCTCACCACCCCCAGAACCTCTTTCTGTGATGGTCAGGGTAGGGTTTTGGGCACTGATATTTGTAAGATCCCCATCAAGTGACTCTAACATGCGTCCAGAGTTAAGAAAGGCTGGCTAATAAGGAGACACATTGGAAACATCATGTATCAGACATCTAACCTATCCTTATTTCTTTTATTCTCAAATCTCCATCTCAGCTTTCTTCTTCATTTAGAATCTGGATAGAAACCGTAACTATTAAAATTGACTGAATATATCTAAAATCATTGATTCATTTACTTATTGCACACATACGTAATCCACCATTCATTTGATGACATTACAGGATTTAGAAGAGTACTCCAGACACACTGCTAAATCCTCATCTGTTGATTGGGCCTTTAAAACATTATTGTTGTCCACTTTCACACTGACAATAATGTTATGCTATAGGGTAAGCTTGAATTTAATTTTCTTTCTTTACATGGTTCTTTATTGTATTTTTTCCTTTAAAATAATGTTTAACAGATAATCCTTATACCTGTTGCTTCAAATAATAAAAATAACCTAACTTATTTTATGAGACTAATATCTTGTTACCCAACTGGATAAGAACGTAAGAAACGAAAATTACAGGCCAATTTTACATCAGGCTACAGATACAAAAATCCTTAGTAAATATTATCTAACATAATAAAGTGTACAGTTAAAAAAGCAGAATCAAGCAGGGTTCATCCCAAGGATTTAATAGTAGTTTAACATCAGAAAAATGTAGTTCATCAAGTTAACAGACTAGAGGAGAAACTTTTCATGCTACTTAGATGCTGGGAAAGAATGAGTCCCAGCACAGGGCCTCTGTCTCTTCACCTCAATAATTCCACAGATTAAGATAGAAGATCTGGTAGGTGCGGTGGCTCACACCTGTAATCCCAGCACTTTGGGAGGCCGAGGCTGGCAGATCACCTGAGGTCAGGAGTTCAAGACCAGCCTGGTCAACATGGTGAAACCCAGTCTCTACTAAAAATACAAAAATTAGGCAGAATCCCAGCTGCTCGGGAAGCTGAGGCAAGAGAATCACTTGAACCCGGGAGGTGGAGGCTGCAGTGAGCCAAGATTGTGCCACTGCACTCCAGCCTGGTCAACAAGAGTGAAACTCCATCACGAAAAATAAATAAATAAATAAATAAACAAACAAATAAATAAATAAATAAATAAATAAATATTGAAGATGAACTATTTCTTCTACAGAGCTTCTGTAGGATAAAAAAAGGTGCTGATATATGCTTTCTGTAATCTGACTCAATGGGTTTTTGAACCCTTCATATAGATTTATAACATCATATTTCATATTTGAAAGTCCATATACTGTTTTTTCTTTTTAGTAGTACATTTTTACCATAAATGGGACTGTAATTGATAAAACAGAGTATTCAACATATGTCTACAAATGCATGCAAAGTCCCTTCTTCCCAGAGAAGATTGTAGTATAAGGTGATCTCCAGTTTTCTTCTGATTCTATGATTCAAAAGTCATCCCTGTTCTGAAGCTCTTAACTATTTTGTTTCTTTTAGGTGCATTGGAACACCAAAATCACTCATCTGTTTCTTTGTTGTTGCTTCCCACTACTCAAGAACATAAAATAAAAGCTCTCAAGTACTAAAATACTGGGCTTTCTACAAACTAGAGTTTATATAAATACTGAAAAATATATCTTCCTAGAGGTCAGACTGTCTTCAGGGTCACGGCTAATATTAACAAGCATTTGCTTAGATCAAAAGTTGACACTGTTTTTTTCTGTAAAGAATCAGAGTAGCCCTGGCACAGTGACTCATGCCTATAATCCCAGTACTTTGGGAAGCTGAGGCAGGTGGATCAGCTGAGGTCAGGAGTTCAAGACCAGCCTGGCCAAAGTGGTAAAACCCCGTCTCTACAAAACTAAGCTGGGCATGATGGTGGGTGCCTGTAATCCCAGCTACTCGGGAGGCTGAGGCAGGTGAATTGCTTGAACCCAGGAGGCAGAGGTTGCAGTAAGTCAAGATTAGCCACGGAAATCCAGCCTGGGTGACAGAGCTAGATTCTGCCTCAAAAAATAAAAAGAATCAGAAAGTAAGTGTTTTGGCTTTGTGAGCCATACATTCTCTATCAGAACTGCTCAACTTGTGACTGCAGTGTGAAAGCAGCCACAGACAATGCAAATGAGCAGGGTTGTATTTCAATACAACTTTACTTACAAAACAGGTGGTGGGCTGCATTTGGTGCATGGATTCTAGTTTGCTGACACCTGGTTTAGATGCAGTGCACCCACTGAGGAACAGGTGTGTCCTATTCTGAAAGCAGCATGAGCTAGTCTCTGACTACTTATTTCAAATCAATACTATAGTTTTTAAATGGCACACATTTTCAATCTAGCAAATCTACATTAGGGGTATGTGGATATGTGTGCCCATATGTCTATATCTGTTAAATGTATCAATTTGCTTTTAAAATATTTAGACACAGCTCATATACGCAGAATATCAGTTCAAAGCAGTTCTGGCAAACTCAGTTTTAAAAATAACATTGGTGTGTTACTAATACTACCATTTCTATACGTAGCATGATTTCTCCTCTCTGGTTTAATAACAGTCATCCAAGTGTGACTTCAAGTAATGATCACTTCCAGTGAGCTCAAGTTTACTGCCAAGATGTGAAGTTGGAAAGATGAACACACAACTTCATGGAGATCAAATCACTCATGACCTTAACAGCCAAATAAGTATTATATGGCTACCAGGTAACAGGTAGGCAAGGTTTGTTGTAGCATCCAATTATCACGTTGGTGCAAAGTCACTTGGTAGACAAGTATCTAACAGCCAAGGAGCTGAAACTTGTGAATTGGTTGTTTAAAAAATATATTTGCCATAATTCCTTCTCATAATGTAAGTTTCCCAAAAGGAATGCATAAAGCAGGTACTAATAATGGAACAAAAATAATAAAGTGCTTGCCAGAGTAGTTAATTCCTTTTGAAAACTGATCACAAGTAGGAGATTTTAGCTACAGCTTCCTTTTGCTTAAATGATTTGCTAAGAATCCATAAGGATAACCTGTTCAGATACTATAATCACATGAGACATGATATGTGAAGCAAAAACTGTTACGGGAATTTCTGCTGCTTGTACACTTGTTATTAGGTTACAGAATAGAAATAGGATTCCTCTGCATATTTAACGTTGGTTCTCCATTTGTAGCCGGACAACCAGATAGTACTGATTACAAAGTCACTGTTAAGAACTCTAAAAACTTAGATTTCAGTAACATGTCATCACCTTGCATGAAAACTGGACCTGCCACTAGGCTTGGAGAAGCTGTGATGTGCTATAAACAGCCCTAACCATCAAGATGGTAAAGGCCAGTGTGACCCAGAGACTTCTGCTCTCTGAATACCCGCCCCCGCCTTCACCTATTCCCTTTATAAATGCTAACAGAGCCCGTGAACTTTCTGTTCCAGAGGGAGCCTGCAACAGCATTCTCTTGGGTGAAATGCTCTTCCCGTTGGTGGTGAGGATCCTTCCTCCTTATTGTAACCCATGCTCCCCACAGAGAAGGAAGAACCCTGTGCTTCTCTTAGGGATCATGGCAGAGGGTTGGAGGCATGGAGGCAGCTCTGCATGGCCTTTTAAATGCATTAAAATGTTTAGTATGCTCAGGGTGCCTTTCAATTAACTGGCACAACTGTACTTTTTTTGAGACAGAGGCTCGCTCTTGTTGCTTAAACTGGAGTACAGTGGCATGATCTTGGCTCACTGAAACCTCCGTCTCCTGGGTTCAAGCGATTCTCCTGCCCTAGCCTCCTGAGTAGCTGGGATTACAGGTGCCCACCAACATGCCCAGCTAATTTTTGTATTTTTATTAGAGATGGGGTTTCACCATGTTGGCCAGGCTGGTCTCGAACTCCTGACCTCAAGTGATGCACCACCTCAGCCTTTCAAAGTGCTGGGATTACAGGCATAAGCCACCACACCTGGCCACAGCTATACTTTTTGAATAGACTAAGTAGGGCTTCTGTAAGAGTTTTCACACACATGCTCCAAATCCTGGATTATATGAGGCAAAAATAAATAGGCCATGTGTGCTAATTGTGTACCTCTCTCTTCTCACCTTTCAGTTCTTTAGAAATGAGAAAGCAGGCCGGGCACGGTGGCTCACGCCTGTAATTCCAGCACTTTGGGAGGCTGAGGTGGGCGGATCATGAGGCCATCCTGGCCAACATGGTGAAACTCCATCTCCACTAAAAATACAAAAATAAGCTGGGCATGGTGGCGCATGCCTGTAATCTCAGCTACTCGGAAGCCTGTGGCAGAAGAATTGCTTGCATCAGTGAGACGGAGGTTGCAGTGAGCTGAGATCATGCCGGTGCACTCCAGCCTGGGCGACAGAGTGAGACTCTGTCTCAAAAATAAAGAAAGCACATTTCTTGTATGTCTCGTGATAAGACTTAACTAAAACAATCCTGCTTCTTACCTGCTGGTGACATTTGTAAAGGTCTCATGGTTATGCTTATTCACTTGGATTCCGTCTTCTTGCATGTCTAATGGTGTTACAAGGCCTGAAACTATGCCTAAAACTATGGTATTATCACAGAGAGAAAAATAAATGCGTATCAAGAAAAATACTAATATTTATATATAAAGCAACAATAATGGCAATAATAATTCTATGGTATAATTCCCCTGAGAAAAACTGAACAGAACAATGGTTAATCTTAAAATATTCTATAGTAGAGCTCAGGACTTAGTATAATTGCCTGTGACTATTCTCATGATAACTGTCGAAGTTAGTTTTTTTTTTGTTTTGTTTTTGACACTTCAAAATTATCATGTTGTCTTCAAGGTCACAGATCAAAGTCTTACCTATTAGTGTAGAAGGGTAACTTTACAGTTTTAAAATATTTTATCATTAAGAAAATATTAACTGCAAATTTAAAAAAAGTACTAAGTGGAAGTAAGTGAAAAGACAGATATTGTGATGAAAAGAAAGACCATCTTTCCCTGTCTTTTTCAGTTTATTGATTCATTCATTTAACTAATACTTGTTGAGTGTCTCCTTCGTGATGGTCCTTCTGTGAAGCACCTCCATTCGACAGACCCTTTCTTTGGGTAAGTGTGTGTAAGGTTCAACAAGGGAAATCCATGTGTGCGTGCAATTGTAGAGACTAGGACACTTGGTGATAAAGGACTTGAAAAGGAAATTAATATCCCACTGAAATCTTCTTTTTCAACACAGATTTTACAATATTTGCCATCTCGTACTTACTTTTTCTAAAACAACTCATTGGACACCGTTGCCTCATTATAGCTCTAAAACAGAACTCCCTCTTTCTGTCAGTAACACTATCATCTTCCTAGTTTTGAAAACTTGGAGTCTGTTTTTTTCTTGTAAATTTGTTTAAGTTCCTTGTAGATTCTGGACATTAGACTTTTGTCAGGTGGGTAGATTGCAAAAATTTTCTCCCATTCTGTAGGTTGCCTGTTCACTCCGATTATAGTTTCTTGTGCTATGCAGAAGCTCTTTAGTTCAACCCCATCAAAAGCGGGCAAAGGATATGAATATCAAAGGAAGACATTTATGCGGCCGACTAATGCATAAACAAAAGCTCATCATCCTTGGTCATTAGAGAAATGCAAATCAAAACCACAATGAGGTATCATCTTACACCAGTCAGAATGGTGATTATTAAAAAGTCAGGAAACAACAGATGCTGGCAAGGCTGTGGAGAAAAAGGAATGCTCTTACACTGTTGGTGGAAGTGTAAATTAGTTCAGCCATTGTGGAAGACAGTGTGGCGATTCCTCAGGAATCTAGAACCAGAAATACCACTTAACCTGGCAATCCCATTACTGTGTATATACCCAACGGATTATAAATCATTCTACTATAAAGACACATGCACACGTATGTTTATTGCAGCACTATTTACAACAGCAAAGAACCAACCCAGATGTCCATCAATGATAGACCGAATAAAGAAAATGTGGCACATATACACCATGGAATACTATGCAGCCATAAAAAAGGATGAGTTCTCACGTCCTTTGCAGGGACATGAATGAAATAGCTGAGCATCATTCTTAGCAAACTAACAGGAACAGAAAACCAAACACCACATGTTCTCACTCATAAGTGGGAGTTGAACAATGAGGACACATGGACACAGAGAGGGGAACATCACACACTGGGGCCTATTGGGGAATGGGAGGTAAGGGGAAGGAGAGCATTAGGACAAATATGTAATGCATGTGGGGCTTCTAACCTAGAGGATGGGTTGATGGGTGCAGCAAACCACCATGGCAAATGTATACCTATGTAGCAAACCTGTACATTCTGCATATGTATCCCAGAACTTAAAAGTAAATTTTTTTTAAAAAAAGTATAAACATTCAAAAAGAAAAAAAAAAAAACCTTGGAGTCATCAGTTGCACCCCTTTTTCTCCTCCCCCATATACAGACAATCCCCCAATCCTACCAACTGTCCCTTGAAATGTTTCACAATCTGTTTTTTCCATTGCGCTGAGATATAAATGTGAGGTATCTTTCAAAAACCTGATAGTAATTGTAAAATATTCTAAGAACTTCCGCTTGAGCTGATATTGAAGCTGGGTGACTAGATTTGTTTCCTGTCACTTCCGCAACTAATGATCACAAACTTGCTGCCTTAATACAACAGAAATGTATCTCCTACCAAGGGGAGGCCAGAAATCTAACAAGACTGTGCTTCCTCTGAAGAGTCCATGGGAGAATATATTCATTGTCTCTTGTGGTTTCTGGTGGCTGCCCTGGCATTCCTGGATTTGGGGCACATCACTGCAATCGTTGCTTGTCTTCACATCTTCTCTTCTAAGCACATTTGTTATTGGATGTAGGGCCCACCCAGATAATCCAGGATGACTGACTCGAATCAAGAGCCTTCATTTATCTGCAAAGACACTTTTTCCAAATCGAGTCACATTCACAGGTTCCAAGGATGCAGACACAAGGTTTTGGAAGCCACTCTTCAACCCACTGCAGTGAATTAGTTCCTCCTTTTCCCTGACATGAACGCACAAGTCTCCTGGCCGTTTTTGAGTCAGGCTTGTCGGGGATTGCTCAAACAGGAAATTCCCTAAATTGTTCTAGCCTTGGCACCTCTAAGTGGGAGCGGAGAGAGCAAGGCTGGTGGTGAAAGCAGCTTTCCTTCCTACTGCAACTTTATTCACCTCTGCACTGGCTGAGCTTAGCATAATGGAAGGTTGAATACAGAAATAAATGAATGAATAAGTGAATAAGCACAGGAATGAAGGAGTAATTAATGAATGGACTAAAGACCAAAGGGATCTGAAGAGTATAAATTCCCATGAACTCCCCTACTGTGACCTGAGCCTGGGGCAATGGGGTAAAAAAAAAAAGATTCCTTTTGGTCTACTGAGCCCCTGGAAGAGAGAGGAGTGAACCACCATGGCTGTGAGGTCAGGCTACAAATGGGAGGCTTGTCCCTTAGAATCAAAGGAGTGCGGCAGCTTCCCTTCCATTCAGAGGTGAGAAGGGGTCCAAGCTACACAGAAGCAACGAAGACCCGTCTCTCTCCGAAGTGGTCAGAAGTAAAAGCTATTTCCTGTTTGGTTTGGTTTTTTAAGAGAAAGACTATGATGTCAGAGGTACAAGACACCATGATCATATTGCAGCAGTCCTAAGATAGTCACACATGTTAGACAATCAGATCTTCTCAAGCTCTTATAATTATTATCCAGGATGAACTGATTTTCGCCTAAACATAAAGATCAAGAAGAATCAAGCTACTTTTGTGTTCATATGATCAACAAAATGTCTCAAAATAAGCAAAACCTCAATTGAAAGAGAGACTTGAGATTACAAGGTGAAAACTGTTTCTTGCAGTTCTGTTTTGGGATGTTCTTCTCTATAACGCATTTATCCCTAAAGAATATTCAATTTTTGAGACAGAATAATAACATAAAAGACCATTCCACAAGATAAAGAAAATGCCAATTTGACACAGACTTCTCCTTCTCTGTTTATCATTCCCTTGACTTTGTAAAAAAAAAGGAAAACCATGTTCCTTGGGTTTATAAAAAAAAAAAAAAGGGAAAAACGTTCTGTGTTGTTGTGTAAAGTTTTTAAATTATCAGTCTGCTCAGGACTGACAAACATGAAAAGAATTAATTTAATGCCAAAAAATCTGAGAAATAATTTATGTTTAACAAGTATGCCCACTTATTCCTGTATGTGTACTGTACAACAGTGTCCTGCTCTTAAGAAAAGTGAGTTCAGAAAGATATTTGCTCACGTGGCTTTTCAAAATTGAGTATGACATTTCCTGGAAGTGATGGTGAAGGTCATCTCTGTCTGACAGTTAACCCGGTCATTAGCACCATACACCCGGGCAAGGGGCTCAAGAATGAAAATCTCTACACTTCCCGCCTCTACTCCAGGTGGAAAGTCACAGGGTGGGAGGGCAGGCTTGAGATCCAAGAGAAGACTTTTAACACTTTAAGGTATATAGGCATAGCTCATAGCTGTCATGGGCTTGGTTCCAGACCACCATAATAAAGGGAATACTGCAATAAAGTGAGTGGCATGAATGTTTTGGTTTCCCAGTGCATATAAAAGCTATGTTTATACTACGCCATAGTCATATCAAGTGTACAAGAGCATTATGTCTCAACAAAGTATATACCTTAATTTAAAAATATTTTATTGCTAAAAATGCTAATGATTATCTGAGCCTTCAGCAGCTTACAATTCTTTGCAGGTGGAGGGTCTTGCCTCAACGCTGATGGCTGCTGACTGACGAGGGCGGTGGTTGCTGAAGATTGGGGTGACTGTTGCTGTTTCATAAAATAAAATGAAGATAAAGTTGGCCCCATCATTTGACTCTTCCTTTCATGAAAGCTTTCTCTCTAGTAGCACATGGTGCTGTTTGATCATATTTTACCCACAGAATTTTTTTCAAAACTGGGGTCAATCCTCTCAAATCCTGCTGCTGCCTCATCAACTAAGTTTGTGTAATATTCTAAATCCTTTGTTGTCATTTCAACAGTGTTCACGCCATCTTCACCAAGAGTAGACTCCATCCCTAGAAGCCACTTTCTTTGTTCATCCATAAGATGTGATTCCTCACCTCAAAATTTCAAGTTTATGAAATTACAGCAATTCAGTCTTAATTTGTCCTTAAAGCACAGGCTCGTTTGTAGAAAAGCACAATCTTTAGGCCTGTTAATGATTTGTAGCATATCATCACTAAGCGTACATTTTGAAAAAGCTAAGAAAGATGAAATCAAAGTAGAATATAAATTATGCATCAGATAAGTCCCATTACTAGGAGGGAAAAAAATATTTGGATGCACATGGCCTACCTCTTGCTGTCATCAAAAGCACTTGTTAGGACGAGGCCCTTGCAGCAGGGGCTAGATTTCTACTGGTTTAGACTTCAGTGGCTGGTGTGTTGTATTTTATAGTGTAAAATAATTGCAATTACTTTAAAAATTGTTATGGTCCAGCATTCATAGGCCCTATAAATGGCATAATAAATAGTCTATAAATAATAATGTGAACCTCACTGGAACTAAACTACATTTTTGCATTTTTCTAAAGTAGAACATGCTAAGAAATAGAAATCATTAAAAAATAAAGGGTATGGCTGGGCGCAATGGCTCATGCCTGTTATCCCAGCACTTTGGGAGACTGAGGTGGGCGGATCACCTGAGGTCAGGAGTTCAAGACCAGCCTGGCCAACATGGTGAAACCCCATCTCTACTAAAAATACAAAAATTAGCTGGGCGTGGTGGCGTGCGCCTGTAATCCCAGCTACTCAGGAGGCTGAGGTAGGAGAATCGCTGGAACTTGGGAGGTAGAGGCTGCAGTGAGCCAAGATCACGCCGCTGAACTCTAGTCTGGGCGACAGAGCAAGACTCCATCTCAAATAAAAAATAAAAATAAAATAAAATAAAGGCGATGGTCAACCCATACACATGCTTTTAGGAGAACTGTGCTACGTCTTGAGCTGATGAATATGAGGCCCAGAAGAAATTAACCTCACAATGATTATATTTTTTAGTATAATGGTTTCTATTTAACTTGAGCATATCTAAAACTAATGCATCACCTAGAAGCCACATCACCCTGCTTCAATGCAGACTCTGCTGTTTCTGTCGAGAGAATCACATGTCTTCCACTCATAACACAGAGATGCTGTCCTTGACCTGCCCTCTTCATCGTCTTAGTCACCAAACCCTGCAGATCCCTCCTTTGAAAGAGCTCTTCAGCTGTCTTCTCCCTTTTGTTTTCCTGCGAACTTATACATTGCCTTCTTCCCAGGGCAGACCACAGTTCTGGCAGACAAAGGAGATCCCAAATTTTCTCTGAACGGGAGATGTGAAGGTAGTCCTCAGATAGTTGATGTGCCAGGACAAACTAGCTACACATGGGAAGATAATCTGTAAAGGCTGAATTCAGTTGATGGGGTGATTTCAGCCCATTTTATCATTGTGTTCCTTCCTTTTTTACTTAATCAATAAACAAATATATATTGAGCATTTATTATGTACAAACAAAACAACATACAATACCAACCATCTACTTATCGAGGGTAGAGGACAGAAAAGGACATTTTCTCCCATCTAAGTACTAACCAGGACTGACCTTGCTTAGCTTCCAAGATCACAGGAGATCGGGCAGGTTCAGGGTGGTATGGGCATAGGCAGAGAACTATGTTTTCTAATATTAAGATATTGGGGCCAGGCGCGGTGGCTCATGCCTGTAATCCCAGCACTTTGGGAGGCCGAGGTGGGCGGATCACGAGGTCAGGAGATCGAGACCATCCTGGCTAACACAGTGAAACCCCATCTCTACTAAAAATATAAAAAATTAGCCGGGCGTGGTGGCGGGTGCCTGTAGTCCCAGCTACTCGGGAGGCTGAGGCAGGAGAATGGCGTGAACCCGGGAGGCGGAGCTTGCAGTGAGCTGAGACCGTGCCACTGCACTCCAGCCTGGGTGACAGAGCAAGACACCATCTCGGAAAAAAAAAAAAAAAAAAGATATTGGGCTGTTCTCAGAGTGCCTACAATTCAATAGGAAGAAAAGTGGTGCAAAGAAAATGAGAGAATCAGAAGCCCCCCACGGCTCCGCACATACTCTATTGCCAAACTAGTGATACGGATGTCAAGTGCTGTGGGTCATGAAGAAACGGGGATGGCTGTGTTTCAATGTCCTTTAACTTTACGTGCACCCAGACATGTGGACTAATTCAGGCCACACAAAACAAAGCGAGGTGAACCTTGCTGTCTCCCACATTCTCAAATCAAACACACCTTACATAATTATCTCATGTTCTTCTTTTTAGAATTATTTATGCCACTGTTTCCTTTCGTCGGCATGAGTCAGAGTAAATTTAACACACCTTATTTACTTCTCTACTAAAAAAAAAAAACAATATTTTAAATGTTTCATGATCAGAAGGCTATCAATATTTTATATTAATCACCGAGAAAAGATATCAGTAGAGCTATTTGAAAATCCTGCTGGCCTGTGAAGGAAAGGCAATAATAGAGAAATGATTAATTACTAACTGACAATGATTAATTATTGACCATCTATTATGTGCCAGGGACAGTGCTGTTTTCATGGACTTTCTCTTCTTTAATTCTCACAATGAACATTGGTGATAGGTAGTTCTCCTTGTTATGAAGAATGTTTTTACAGGTAGCTAGAGAACTCTGGGGAGTTAGGCTGGGAATCATGGAATAGTCCTTTTGCCTAAAGGACTACTGCCTAAAGTCCTTTTGCCTAAAGGACACGGGGAAAAATACTGAAGAGAGATTTTCTTGGGGGATGAAATTAGAGATACGGTAATCATCTACTCTCCAGAGTCAGAAGATAGATGCAGAATACAGAGAAGGGGGGAGGAGGGAGGGGGGAGAGGGAGAGGAGAAAATAAGAATTAAGAGGGAAAATAAGATAGATACTGTGTTGCAATTTAAAAGCATAGAGATTATTTCTAGAGTTTTCAGTAAGCTACGAGTTTTCCTGGGAGCTGTTTTAATCATTTCTTTTTTGGAAAATACACCATCACAGAATGTTTCTTATTTTACATCATTAGATGTATGATGGCATCTCTTCCAGAGACATGGCCCCCAGAAGTCTGTGATAGAGCAAAACCATATGGTACTTTTGGTGCAGTCGTTAAAGGAATATGAAGAAAGGGCCCTACTTTGTATTAATTTGGGGTCTACCTGGAAAGGTCCTTCAGAGAGAAACTTGTGTGACTATTGCCTCAGCCATCCTAAAGCCATGCACACACTTAGAACTCAGGGTGCAGTTTTTAGACATTATTCAAAAACGATGATGTGGCACTCTACTTTAAAAAGTATGATAAAAAGGGTTCTATTTTACAATCCTAGACTCTACAAAGAACGATGGGATATTCCCAGGGATCGCTTTGTGGCGGAGGGAACTGGACCAGCCAGAGCCCTCTTCCTTTGCAGTTGGACAGCACAACACTCCCTGCACACTCATTTTAAAACATAAGCAAGTCCATTCGAAGGTATTTGGTGGCTATCATATGAAGTTTAAGGTGTGTGGCCATCTTCCCCTTTCATGGATATGGATAGGGAATCAAACACGGGTTTTTAGCGTGTATTTCTCAGCGGGTATAGTCTGTCTTCCGAATACTTAACATCTGTGCTATAAAACTCCAGTGTATATCTGCATATGGGACACACCACAGGCATGAGGACCTAAAGGACTCTGGCATTCACTGTCTTCTGTGTGCAAAGCCTCAGTGGAGCGCTTTAAGAATTCCCTCATTTAATTTTCACAGAAACCTATAAAATAGGTATCTTTATCTTTAATCATTACATATTCAAATATTTCAGTGATTCTTCACTGAGCAGTGACTTTTGCCAGGTGTTCTTGCAGGGCTCATAGCAGACGCATTTCAGCCGCATTTAGCTTACATTCTAGTGGGAGAGAGACATTAAATAGACAAACAGGTGCAGGAAGATGCTATGCAAGGGTGAGTGCACGAGGAACAACACAGCGGGATTGGGGACAGAGAATGTCAGTGGGAGGATGCAGCAGCTGAGTGGGGGTCCTGTTTTTCAGAATAAGGTCAGGAGATGTCTCCTGCACAGATTCGAAAAGGTGAGAGGATGAGCCATAAGCCATTGAGTAACTTGACTAAAATCATCCTGAGAACGCATTTATATATTTTGAATACAAGGCAGCATGTAATACCTCCAGGGATTATGTAGGACACTTGAATTGCTTTATCTTTCTCAAATCTTCTCCACTGCATCAAGTATCCAATCTGTTTATAAATCTGTCTTAATTAACGCCCTCGTGTCAGACATATCTCATAGCCCTCATCAGGTGCTCCTGTCCTCAACTCCGTGTGGTCCCTGATCAACCCTGGCACTTTGCCTCTTGTGCTGGGCTTTTCTGGTCACACAGCCAGAGGGCATTTCCTGATACCCACAATGCTTAATCCACGGTCCCTCATATCAAAGCCATCTGCAGGGCTTAGCAGCAACCGGCTCCATAAAGTGTCCTAGTTTCCCTGCTTCAGCCCCCGGCCCTCGCGCCTGTGTCCTGGGACTATGACTGTCATGGAATAAGCGCACCTGAGCCCTCTGCCTCAGGTTCTGCTTCCTGGAGAGCCCAGGCTCTTAGATTCCCAAATCCCAGAGGAGAAGGAGCCTTGTCTTCATTTTTCATCTCTCCCAGTGTCACAAACAGAGTTATTCTCCTGAGGGTTAACCAGAAGCTCTTCCAATTTTGGGTCCAATTTTGTGAACTGATGGCTGTAAGACATACAGTAATGACTTTTTTTTTTTCAAAAAACCTAGATGCGAGCTAGTGTGCTGCTGGTTGTCAAGCAGGAAACAGGCTGATAACAAGGGAGGGAGCTGGGAGCGTGGAACAGGGGATGGATGAAATAAATCGGCTGAAAATGCAGAATGAAATAAAGGCACGTTCTCAATGAATCTGTACTGAGTCCCCCAAACCCCTACCCACACCCCAGTTGCAGTCAGCGTGCCTCTCTTCCTTCGAAGCACGCGTGAGTCTCGGGGGGTCCATCTCTGGAGCCTTTCCCGGGCCTGCCTCTCCCGGTCCTTCTCTGTGGAAATGGTCTCTCCAACCCCAGACACTCTCATTCTCCCTCCATGTTTGGAACATGCTTACTCTGAAGTTCGATATCCCGGGGCATAAGTTATACTGTGGCGTGTTTGGAAACTATGCAAGCATGAAATGAAACATACATAGTCACGAGAGAGAAGAGGAGGCACGAAGAACCACCCCTGACACCCAGCTTTTCCTGACGGGATCTAAATAAAATGCTAAGCCTCCTCGAGAAATTTCAAGGAATGGAAAGGAAAATCGCCGGTAGCATCCACCACCCATCAGACACGGTCACACTGACAGTCAGAAAACACTGGAAATCCCCTTCCTAGAAAGAAAAGAACTATTTTATATCCCAAACTACAAAACTAAAACAACAGCAACAACAAAACAAGTCTGCCAGTTGAGGCATTTGATTGTAGAAGGGAGGCCATTGTGACAAGCATTTGACTCGTCCAAAAAAAGTTCCTATTTCCCTTGAAATCTTTGACCTATTTCCCCTACTATTAACTTGGCCATAGTCATTCACTTTCCTCTAAGCTTTCAAAATTTCCTAGAGGCCTTGTGATTATTTTATATATCTAAACAATATATGTAAGATTTTTAACAGCCCTGTTTTTGTTTATAAATATATATTTAATATATATTATATATTATATTATATATATTTATAAACAAACACATATATATATTTTGAGTCAGAGTCTCACTCTGTTGCCCAGGCTAGAGTGGAGTGGCTTGATCTCGGTGGACTGCAACCTTCTCCTCCCGGGTTCAAGAGATTCTCATGCCTCAGCCTCCCCAGTAGCTGGGATTATGGGTGTGCACCACCTTAGAGACGGGGTTTCATCATGTTGGCCAGGCTGGTCTCAACCCCTGACCTCAGGTGATCCGCCTACCTTGGCCTCCCAAAGTGCTGGGATTACAGGCGTGAGCCACCACACCTGGCCTGTTTATAAATATATTCTCGTCAGCACCTGTCAACTGCTGAAACTATGGAAAATGGGCTAGGAGCTGTGTTCAACACTACGACTATGGCAATAAGAGGGATCATCGCAGTCCTCAGAAATCTCCCTCTTGTTGGATGGGGATGTGATGAGAGACTAACATTTAGAAGAGGCTCTGTCTGTTTTGACATAGGAGGAACTTTTATTACATCATGTGGGACCCCAAGGCCACAATGGCATGGGAATGACTGTCACCATTCACCTAACTGCTCTGAGGAAATGTGCCCATGGTGACATAATTAGTAAAGTGAGACACAGGATCTCGACCTCGAACTCATGTCCTATGATCCTCCTCCCACTGGCATCCCACGCATAAGTACTGGGGCCAAGCAGGATATTACCAGATGTTCCATGGGTGCCGTTATTTAACCCATGACTTTGACCTTCACTCAACACTGTAGGACCTGAGACTTACATTCCCAGGGGGTGAAAGACTCTCAGAAGGGAGCCCCTCCCAATCACCATCCCCTCTCATCCCAGAGCCGACCACTGTCCTCATTTTCAACACTAAGGATTTATTTTTTCTTCTTTTTGAAATCGCGCAGTATGAATTATTTTGTGTTTGATTTTTCTCATGCAACACTGAGTGAGATTTACTTCATAGTAGGATCAGTTACTAATTTGCAGGGTCCATTACAAAATGAAAACGCAAGGCCATTGTTCAAAAATCAAGAATTCCCAGATGGTGACAGCAGCACATTAAACCAAGCCCAGGGTCCTTTTAACGCAGGGCCCTCTGCTACTCACAGGCGGCAGACCCCAAAGCCAGCCTTGTAGAGAAGTCCAAAGCATGACTATACTATATTTGTCCATCTTACTTTTGATGAACATATTTGCGAGATTTCCATCCTTTGGTGCCCCTAAAAACATTCTAAAACGTTCTTGGTGAAGACATGGATGCATTTCTAATAGGTATATAGTTGTGAGTGGAGCTGCAAGGTCCTAGGCAGACAGATGTTCGGCTTTGGTAGATGAAAGCACAAATTTGTTGTATCAACTGACACTTCTACCAGCAGTCTTTGAGAGTTCCAGTGGCTTCTCATCCTTGCCACCATTTCATGTCTTCTCTTTTTCAGCCTAGGCATGAATTTAAAGTGCTGATTCCTACACTCTGCTCCAAACCTTACTAACTCTGTATCATTAGCATTTCTCTCCAGATTCTATATTTTCACAGCTCCCCAAGTGATTCTCCATTAAGTTAGGAATCACTGCTAATTAACTGAGCTGCGAAGCTATGAGAACATCACAAGCAATGTTCTCATTGCACCAGAGTCAAATATGGGTTGAAAGACTAAGAATATTGAGCTCACACTTTCACCCTCTAGGAAAATCAGCAAATGACTACAAAGTGTATGGGAAGTGGCCAGGACAGGGACATTCTGCATGGTCATTACGACGTTTCTGGTTTTTTGTTTTTTGTTTCTTTTTTAGATGGAGTCTTGCTCTGTTGCCCAGGCTGGATGGAGTACAGTGGTGTGATCTCAGCTCACTGCAACCTCCGCCTTCCAGGTTCAAGCAATTCTCCTGCCTCAGCCTCCCGAGTAGCTGGGACTATAGGCATGCGCCACCACAACTGGCTAATTTTTTGTATTTTGAGTAGAGATGGGGTTTCACTGTGTTAAACAGGATGGTCTCGATCTCCTGACCTCATGATCTGCCCACCTCGGCCTCCCAAAGTGCTGGGATTACAGGCGTCAGCCACCGCGCCCAGCCCATTTTGATATTTCTATGAAATTGAAGGGAGTAGTGTCAAAGGGTTTGTAAAAGAGCACTATGGACTTTTTTAATGTTACAAACTTGATACCCTGAAAACACACTGAAAATTATTGTCATAGAGTCATTTTCATTTTCAACCTTCTAATTTTTATTTTAGGTAATCAAAGTAAAATCCCACCATTTTACATAATTACAGTGTATTTTAAAGCTTTTCTTTTTTGTTTCAGATCTGTAGGACATCCACTTAGCAACAGCATGCCATTTTCTTCTATTTTCTACACTTTAGGCATATGCACATTAGAAGTAGATGAAAATGCACAGAATAAAGGAAAGTCTGTCAAAATATATGGTTCCTCAGCAAAGAAGCTTGGAGTCTGATACTATGTGAAATATAAACAGTAACTTGGGGATTCAGATGTATCATATTTATGCTCTTTTCATGTTTAATTTTAGAAAAACACACTCATGGCAATGGTATATGTAGATACTGCTATTTCTAAAATATCTTATTAAAATGATAATAGACAATGAATTTCAATATTTTATATTTTCAGAGCAAAAATCATTCACAAAACAAAAATTCCTTATGCCACATGCCATATGTGTATGGTGCATGTGTTCTGTGTTCGATAACATGTGCTAAGATATATAATAAAAATTTCTATTTCTGGCCATCCTTACATAATTATATTTTGAACACGCACATTTAGAGCATAAATGTAAAGCTCTATGGCACTGACAGATATGATCATATTCATCTTCATTTTAGGAAATGTAAGTATATGGGTAATTTATATAACCTCAGCTATCTACATCTCTACATCGCGATTTTACCCCCCACAGTATAAGGGTATTCTTCTTTGCAAGTGGGATATCAGGGCATTACCTTAATACATGTCCCTGGAAAGACGGTGCGGTCATAGCCAGCCTGCCTGGGTAGGAGCACCGGCCTACGAGATGGGGTAGGAGGTTCAGTTGCTCCTGGCTTGGTCTCCACCGGGCACGGGAAGCCAGCTTTCCCTACAAGCAGGCCCACTTATATTCCTCAAGCCCAGCACATCATGAGAAGAACGCACTTCCTGGGCACTACCTCCCCTTCCTCTACTTTTCATTTCCATCGAAGAGTCGGTGGTGACCCGGGAAAAGGAAAGAGACCTAATCTGTGCTTCCAAGACAGCCAGAAAGAGCAGCAGCCCTTATTCTGAAAAAGCTCCCAAGAACCCCCTTTAGATTCCGCCAGCATGTTCAGGATTATAAGGACACGAGAGATTGCTTCCCCAACACCTGATTAGTTAACTCAGACAGTACTTCGAGAAAACTAGTTAAGTGGGGTTTGTTTTTTTCTGTTTCTAAGCTTTCTTATTTAAAGACATGTTTTCATGTAAAAATGAAACCTTTAAACTGCACCTGTAGGACCTACAAAGGGTAGTAAGGAGGGTCCTACCAATGCCCCACCAATGCCCCAACAATGCCCCACCAATGCCCCATCAATGCCCTAACCAATGCCTCACCAATGCCCCAGCAATGCCCCACCAATGCCCCATCAATGCCCTAACCAATGCCTCACCAATGCCCCAGCAATGTTCCACCAATGCCTCACCAATGCCCCACCAATATCCCACCAATGCTTCACCAATGCCCCCCAATGCCTCACCAATGCTTCACCAATGCCCCCCAATGCCCCACCAATGCCTCACCAATGCCTCATCAATATCCCACCAATGTCTCACCAATGCCCCATCAGTACCCCACCAATGCCCCACCAATGCCCCACCAATATCCCACCAATGTCTCACCAATGCCCCATCAGTACCCCACCAATGCCCCACCAATGTTTCACCAATGCCCCCCAATGCCCCACCAATGCTTCACCAATGCCCCCCAATGCCCCACCAATGCTTCACCAATGCCCCCAATGCCTCACCAATGCCTCACCAATACCCCAATGCCCCATCAATGCCCAACCAATGCCCCACCAACGCCCCACTGTCTCACCAATGCCCCACCAATACCCCACCAATGCCCCACCAATGCCTCTGCACATCTTCTGCCCTCCACCCCATACTCAGGGTTCCCACAGAATTCGAAGACCTTGAAACAAGTGTCCCTGGAAAACAGATGTTGTGGGGACACATGTCATCCTAATGCTTCCTGTGTGGAGATGCATCAGCAGCCAGGGAGCTGCTGAAAACAGATGCGGAAGTTGGAATCCAATCCAGGCTTGCCAGGGGAGTAGGAAGTTCCACCCTGCCACCCTTTTTCTTTGCGGGAGAGGTGGTACACAGAGTGCGAATTATGTGGAAACTACAAGCATCGGAAAAATGAGAGGCTAACGCAAGGATATCGACCTGCCCGGTCAGTGCAGTGTGTTTCCAGAGTGGGGCTGAGTGGTTTAGGGCTGCGACCACCACAGTCCTCGTCACACATGACCAGATTCCATGAATCCCACTGCAAATATGCATTCCCTCCTGCATTCGGTAAGGGGCCAGGACAAATGGGAAGAGCGCTGCAAATATGTACGATCCCCAAGGGTCTGATGGTCAGCAACTTAGAGCAGCGGAAAATGATACTTAACCGTCTCTAAGAAAACAGGAACCCATTTCTCAGACTATACACCTACAGCACCTCATTAGAGCCTCTCGACACTGGGGTGGGTGGAAAGGACTAAGGATGATTGTCCTGCTTTACAAAAACGCCGGACTCAGAAAGAGCAACTGAAAACGGACAACATAGAAGTCGTGGCTCCTTTGCTCCCAATGGCAAACCCACTAGTGTCCAAAGGTTCTGCAGCACCTTCTAGGTCTTTTTATTTTCTGATGCTGAGGAGGAATGCAGTGGCCAGCTAGGACAGGAAGGAATGCAGAGCGGGAATGGAAAACTGCCACGACTGGCCATCCCCCTCACCTGAGTTTTAAAATTTAAATGCTGTTGGTGGGCAAATGATGAACCACCCATATAGCTAGCAGATTATTTAGAATAGCTACATAGAGCCTTGATAGTTGCCTCAATTCTAGAATAGAAACAGCAAACCTAAAATTAAACACAATACAACATCAAAACAAAACATGTCCATTCCTGTGGTTTGGAACTTCAGCTCAACACCTCACCTTGATTTATGTAAATAACAGCATCACCTGCTATTCTCGACTTCCTTTTTGTTTGTACTTTTTATTCTGTTTTATTATGTTGTCAATTTCCCATGTGCGAAAGGGCATCATTTCTGATGTCAAAGCCATAAACCCTTTCAGCACAATGGGTGGGGGGGGCGGGGAGGCGGTGCAAGAATCAGGCAGGTGGTGCGGACATCCAGGGAAGGCAGCAGCCTCTGTGGGGCCTTCCTGCAGGAAAGCAGTACTTCCACAATGAGCTCATCCCCTGACCATTCTAGTCAGCTTCTCACCAATTATCCCAGTTTTGGGGGCTCTGAGTTTGGGAGTTAAACTAGGTAAAGATCAAAGAAACTCAGGCTTCTCAAGTTTCAGTTACTGTGGGGGAAGAGTATAGTCACTGGAGTCAAACATGTTTTAACTGTTTCCTCTCATTTCCATACCAAAGCAAAATGATGTGAAGATGAAGAAGGTCGAATTAAGATATAACTCCAGGGCCGGGCTCGGTGGCTCACGCTTGTAATCTCAACATTTTGGGAGGCCGAGGTGGGTGGATCACTTGAGGTCAGGAGTTTGAGTCCAGCCTGACCAACATGGTAAAACCCCATCTCAACTAAAAATACAAAAATTAGGCCGGGCGCGGTGGCTCAAGCCTGTAATCCCAGCACTTTGGGAGGCCGAGACGGGCGGATCACGAGGTCAGGAGATCGAGACCATCCTGGCCAACATGGTGAAACCCCGTTTCTACTAAAAAATACAAAAAACTAGCCGGGCGAGGTGGCAGGCACCTGTAGTCCCAGCTACTCTGGAGGCTGAGGTGGGAGAATGGCGAAAAAAAAAAAAAAACAAACAAACAAACAAAAAAAGAAAAACAAAAATTAGTTGGGTGTGATGGCGGGTGCCTGTAATCCTAGCTACTCAGGAGGCTGAGGCAGGAGAATTGCTTGAATCCGCGAGGTGGAAGTTGCAGTGAGCCGAGATTGTGCCATTGTACTCCAGGCTGGGCAACGAAGTGAGACTCTGTCTCAATAAATAAATAACTCCAGGTATTCATTTTTCTTTAAAACTTACCTTTACATACACATAATGATACAGAAAGACAGAAATAGAGGTAAGAGAGATAATAATAATTTTGTTAAAGAATATAATTGAATAAAATAAATTTCCTAAGCTTTGATTTAATCATGTTTTAGAAATGAGACATCTGAGGTCGGGCATGGTGGCTCACATCTGTAATCCTATCAGTTTGGGAGGTTAAGGTGGGCATATCACTTGAGGTTAGGAGTTTGAGACTAGCCTGGCCAACATGGTGACACCCCATCTCTACTAAAAATACAAAAATTAGCCAGGTATGGTGGTGCCTGTAATCCCAGCTACTCAGGGGGAGGAAGAGGCTTGAGCCCAAGAGGCAGAGGTTGCAGTGAGGTGAGATCGCGCCACTGTCCTCCAGCCCGGGCGACAGAGCAAGATTGACTCAAAGGAAAGGAGAGGAGAGGAGAGGAGAGGAGAGGAGAGGAGAGGAGAGGGGAAAGGAAAGGAAAGGAAAGGAAAGGGGAAAGGAAAGGAAAGGAAAGGAAAGGAAAGGAAAGGAAAGGAAAGGAAAGGAAAGGAAAGGAAAAAGGAAAGGAAAGGAAAGGAAAGGAAGAAAGAAGGAAGGAAGGAAGGAAAGAAAGAAAGAAGGAAAGAAAGAAGGAAGGAAGGAAGGAAAGAAAGAAAGAAAGAAAGAAAGAAAGAAAGAAAGAAAGAAAGAAAGGGAAAGAAGAAAGGCGAGGAAGAAAGGGAAGGGAAGGGGAGGGGAGGGGAGGGAGACATCTGAACCACAACACTGCAGACTGGTTACCTAGATCTACCTGTGATTAGTAACCAGAAAACATAGACACAACATGCAACAAATAATAATTTTTAATTAATTAATTTATTTTTAACTTTTTTTTTTTTGAGATGGATTCTCACTCTGTCACCCAGGTTGGAGTACAGTGGTGAGAGCTTGGCTCACTGCTGAAACCCCCGCCCTCTGGGTTCAAGTAATTTCCCTGCCTCAGCCTCCCGAGTAGCTGGGATTACAGGTGCCCGCCACCACATCTGGCCAATTTTTGTATTTTTAGTAGAGGTGGGATTTTACCATGTTGGCCAGGCTGGACTCAAACTCCTGACCTCAAGTGATCCACCCGCCTCAGCCTCCCGAAGTGCTGGGATTACAGGTGTGAGCCACTGTGCCCATCCTAAAATGATTTTCTTTTTGTTACTCTTGAAAATTTAAACTATGGAGTGGGGTGGGCAGTAAAACATAATGTAACATTAAATATAACATTAAATTAACTGGCAATTAGAATTAACGTACTTGGTTGGTTATTTCTGGCTGCACTGCCTTCTAGGGTTTATTTACCACATTGACACAGTGGCCCTATATATCACTAATGTATTTTGGAGTTTCACGGAAACACACTGATGAAAGAAGCAGCTCATGTTTTTAGGTGCATTCGTATGTTTCTCATGCAGTACATTTTTTGTGAAGATGTGTCCTGTCAACTAATTCTACCATTTAAATAGATCTATCAGTTTACATAGAATGAAAATGAAGTTTCAAGGCCTATGACACTACACAGCAGACCACTGCTATGAGCTGAATTTCATTTTGTATCTTAGCTTCATTTTAAGATTCTACTGTGATGTATTAAGGTAGGGAAAGATATTAAATCCAACTTTTGTGTATTTAATATAATTTAAGTCAAGTGCCTCAAACCTTCACCTCACTTTATGTGACCTTAAAATGCTGGATATGCAACTTTGGATGTAGGGCTCTATTTTAACTATGAGATTACAACATGAATGGTGATTCTTTTATCAAGTAATTTATTTTTAGATTCTGCTTTCTGTCATTTCTAATTTTGTTGAAATAGTAAATCCACGTAGCAGAGAGTACTCATAATTTAGTTCATAATTTGATTCAACGAAATTAGTTCTTGCACCTCTTCTGAATCTGTAGTAGTCAATGAGTCTAGACGGGTTATCCACGTGTAGATCTACATATGAAATATACATTTATTGTCTAAGCAAAGGTCAGCAAACCTTTTATATGAAGAATCAAATAACGAATATATTTAAATTTTGCAGGTCATGAGGTCTCTGTCACAACCACCCAACTCTACCATTGCAGCAAAGAATAGCACTAGATACATACATGAATGGGCTGTGTTCCAATAAAACTTTATTTACAACAACAAAAAAATGCTATCTGTATTTTATAGACCCCTGGTCTAAACTTTTGCCATTCATGAATGTGGTTCTAGACCTGCTGCATCTTCCTTAACTAGAAGCTTATTAGAAATGCATTTAACCTGAGAAAGCTGATTTGAAAGAAAGAAAAAATACGAAAAAAAAAGAAAAAAAAGAAAAAAAAATGCATACTCTCAGGCCCCACCCTGGACCTACTGAAACTGAACCTGCTTCTTCAAGATGCCCAAGGCATTCAATCTGCTTCTTCAATGCCCAGGGCATCTGAGTGTGTTCAACGTATGGGAAGCACTAGTTTGAATCACAGTGACTGGCTTCTACTTGGGTTCACAGAGCAGATAAAAGAGGTTTCACTTGCCGTTTTAGCTGTCTATTCAACAATAAGAATGTCTGGGCCGGGCGCTGTGGCTTACACCTGTAATCCCACCACTTTGGGAGGTTGAGGCGGGCGGATCATGAGGTCAGGAGATAAAGACCATCCTGGCTAACGGGGCGAAACCCCGTCTCTACTAAAAATACAAAAAAATTAGCCGGGCGTGGTGGCGGACGCCTGTAGTCCCAGCTACTCGGGAGGCTGAGGCAGGAGAATGGGGTGAACCCCAGAGGCAGAGCTTGCAGTGAGCGGAGATCGCGCCACTGCACTCCAGCCTGGGAGACAGAACGAGATTCAGTCTCAAAAAAAGAAAAGAATGTCTGAGCCTTCCTGTAGAACAACATTCTCTGAATTAAGTCACTGGGATATCATAAGAAAAAAATGACAATAACTGCTTATATAAATTTAAAAAATTTTGAAAACATAAACTGAAATTAGGAATTACTAATATTCACTGTACAGGTGGACACTGGCTCCATCATTTAGACAGCCTCTATGTCCCAAGTTTGAGGAGGGGAGAAAGGAGTTTTCATCACACAAGGAGGTGGCAATGGTACATCCATCAATGCTAACTTATTTCCTTTCCAAATGTGGTGATATAAAATAATGGTTTGCATTTGCAAAACTGAGTGAAATGCTCTAGGTTTAACAAAATGAATCTTCTCCAAACCAGTGCTTTAAAGTATTTCCTGCAAAGAAGCTGTGAAAAGTAAAATGATACTAATAATATAAGCACAACAGCAAGAAAATAAGACAGCTATGCTCTAATTCATGTATATTCTATGCACGTATCACATTATGTAAAAAATAAGAATTAAATGTTTAACTTAAAAATGATAAATAATGTGATACACAAATAGAACATGCATGATTTCGATGAAATACAGATTTACTGATAAATCTCAATCTAATAGATCTGAGATTTTTCACTAATAATTGCTTGAAACCATAATTAAAAGCTAAGCATTCAAAACATGCAAACAAACTTCTCCAAAGTTTGTGATGTTGGCCTTGGTGCTTTAAAATCATCAAGAATATTTAATAGGCTGGGTGCGCTGGCTCACACCTATAATCCCAGCACATTGGGAGGCCGAGGTGGGGAGATCATCTGAGGTAAGGAGTTCGAGACCAGCCTGACGAACATGGAGAAACCCCGTCTCTATTAAAAATACAAAATTAGTTGGGCATGGTGGTGCATGCCTGTAATCCCTGCTACTTAGGAAGGTTGAGGCAGGAGAATCGCTTGAACCCGGGAGGTGGAGTAGTGGTGAGCCGAGATCGCACCACTGCACTCTAGCCTGGGCAACAAGAGCGAAACTTGGTCTCAAAAAAAGAAAAAAAAAAAGAAAAAGAAAAAGAGAATATTTAATAATAAAAATCAAGAAGTCTCTTTTGAGTTTTTCTTGTTTCATTTAGTTTCTCAATCATGAAAGAAGAAAAGCTATATACTTTAGGGAAATTTTCGTCATATTACAACAAAATGATTGAAGTCATACAAAGAAAACACAGTGGCAATAAATTGGGATATGCTTGTTTGTCAAAAACTTCTGTAGAAAGATGTGTAGAAATTATTACTAACGAAGTAAAGAAGCAAATATTAGAACAAATACATTCCAGGTTTGACACACATGTCAGCTGATGGTATTTTATATATTCTCTTCCAATAATGAAGTAAATGAAAAACTTACTTTTCATAAAGCATTAAGTTGCATTGTAAGAGATGTGGTCTCAACATAGTTTCTTGCATTAAGAACTATTATTTGATGGTTGTGTTGGATTACTGTAGCACTGATGGAGTAGCTATCTTGATTTGAGAAAAAGACTCAAGCTGAATGGTAGCAAAGGTAGTACTGGAAGAATATTCACTCACTGTATGACTTACAAAAAAGATGCCAAGCAAAGAAATTAAAGCCAGAAGTAAAAAGTACTGCAAGTGTTATTGATGTAGTTAATTTGATAAAAACAAGCCTTTAACAAAGCAGACTTTTCTCTGCTAGTTGGAATAAAATAGGGAGGGACTATAAAACCTATTTGTACCACAGAATTTCACTGCTAAATTCACAGTATAAACCTTGAAAATATTGTGAAAGAGTTATTCATTTTTCCTGTCAGTAAGTTAGTGAAACTTTTCAAGGTCATCATGTATGATTATATAAGAGATGCATTCAACAATGTTAGGGGTCACCACTTATATTATTCCTAATGTATTAATTTAAATATCTTTACCCCCAAAACATTTTCCAGCAGATAGCAATGTGTCTTGAAGGAAGTTTTTAAAAATTTGCATAAAAGTGCTACACGGGCTTGTGTAGAGCTTTGATATCAAATGACTGCCAATAGAAATGCAATCTAGCAGATATTTTAGAAAAAAAACAAAAACAGTTATTTTGTCCCATTAAGGTAGATGCGATTTTTACCAGGTATAGAAATATCTTATTTATAAAAGGAAGTTGAACTATGGAGCAAACACTTTGAAGACAGATGTATGGAATATTTCTACTGTTTTATGATTTTGTTTTAAAAAATAATTGTATCAGTTATGAAAACGCATATCCTCACCCTTCAAAGAGCTTGGAAATAAAAGTGCATATTCTGTTTAAAAATCTTTCAAATAAAATGTCTTAGTTTGGAACATATGGTTTAAAAATGCAATAATGGCCCACCTTCTAAAATTGCTTGACATCAATGGAGAAATTTATTAATTAAATTTCAGGAAAAATTTGACCATTTGCCTAATTGTCAGATGTGATTTGAACATTAATATCATGTTTCAGTAGGCAGTAGACAATGTGTCCTTCCATTTGGGGGTGTTATTTTTGCTCATTAACTCCCTCCAATATCAGCATATGACAGCTGAATGTCAGTGCTTACCTTCTACCCATTCATGCTAATGAAGCATTGAGGTCATTTTCTTACTTTCCAACACTTCTGTTGTCATGGAGTACAACCTCAGTGTTCTCATAACACAGTCATTCATCCAAACTGGCCTCAATCTTCTTCTCCTCACACCACATGGTCTTGCCATCCTCTCAACTTTGCCTACCCCTCCTGGGGCTGCACCACGTTATCAGTAGTTTTCAGTCTCTGGGAGTTGCTCTTGCATCCAAAACTAACTGAATTAGCCTTTCTAGGAGTGGGGCATGGGGAACTATATTTACATTTTTTCCAGTTGATTTTCACACGTTGTGACAGTGGAGAACCACTGGTGTAGGCCTGTCGTTACCAATAACTGCCCATAATTGTCATAATTCTCAAGCATCCTTTGATCATCGCTTCGTACCCTCAGCCCAATCCTTTTAGTAACCCCATTTGAATAATTTTTCAACTTTACTAGACCCTTCCATCCATTAACCCTGCTAACTTTTCATACTCATTACTCCCTCCTGTCCTCAGCTCCCTCCTTGCCCAGCTTAGACTTCATGCTTCCTCAATCCCATCGCTGGATTTCTTTTTTATAGTACTTCCTGAGAAAGTCTCTTCCAAACATGGGAAAATGAAGTTCATTACCCTATTCTGTGCCTGCTTCAAGAAGCTGACTTTGGGCAGATAAAAATTTACATCCTTACTAATTTAAATATAATTTAAACATAAGAACCTAAACTTCAAGTTTATTTCCATAAAAACTGTACTTGGATATATGATCGGCAAGAAAATCAAAAGAAATAAGAGAACTATGGAAATAAAAAAGATCTATTCTACGGTAAAAAGAAGAAGAACCCAGCAAAGCAACCATGAAGTCAGAGACGCAGAGATGTGGGATATCTGAGGGTCTCAGAAAAAGTTTTAAGCATGAAGAATGGACAAAGTAACTCAATTTTGAAAGTAGAAATGGGACCGATGATCACACAAGCACTGTATAGGAATGCCCACAGCAGCTCCAATCGCAGTTGCCAAAAACGAGCGCCCAAATGTCCCTTATTGAGTAAATGCTCAAATACACGGTGGTGCCAGCCACACAACAATCACCACTGAGCAACAGAAAGGGATGAACAATGGGTGCACGGCAAGGTGGATGCATCCCAAAGGCATTGCCCTGAGTAAAGGGAGTGCCTTAAAGGTTACCTACTGCATGGTTCCATTCATCCAGCATTCTCAGACAGACAGACTGGAGGGATGGAGGCCAGGTCAGGTGGTGCCGGGAGATGACCACACAGCCGCAGCCGCAGGGATTTGCGGCGAGGGAAGAGTTTTGAATCCTGGTTATGCCGGTGGTAGCCACACTAATTGCTACAGGTGTTAACATTCGAGTGTACATCAAAAGGAAAGAAGTCAAAACAACGGTAAGGCAATTTAAAAGTTTTTAAAAATAGTGTTGGTTGAGAGAATGCATTCAATACATGTAAACTTCCCTTTTGGGAGTTTTGTTAAAGAAACTGCAAAACACTTCAGAGAATATAGGGCTAATGAAAACGACAGCTTCCAATTATCTATAATTTTTTTAATGTTTTCAAAGCACTTATTATTATTTATTGCTAAGAAGCTTAAAATAAAATGCAGTAAGAATAGAAACCAAAAGAAGCCCCATACATTTAGTAATCAGTATATATTTGAATGTACATGGATGTGAGCAGCAGCTGGGGTCTGAGGCCTCTCACTGAGACCCATGGGGTCAGAACAGGTCTCGTATCAGCTCTCCAGCTCCCAGCTTCTATTATTCTGCCGTCTCCCTTGTGTGACTCTAAAGCAATGAGATGATTTATTCATTCGAATCCTATGAAAATCAGTTCTTATTTTACAGTATTCTGAGAATGTTATCTTACTTCCTAGCTTTTTAAAAGGCTTTCTTCCTGAGATGCTATTTTTCAAAATCAGATTTATTTCTGAAAGAGTCCCTATTCTCTTTGCCAACCTCCTTGTAGCTGGCAAACTTTCCTTTTTCCCTTCAGGATGAAAGAGGCCTTAATCCATCTTACACAAGATTCTGCGTACGGCAGCCCTGGGTCTTGGCATTGCATCACACTCAGTAAATGACATAGAGCTTCCCAAGATTTCAGACTCGGGGGTTCCACACTGGAGATGAGAGCAAAAGGATGCAGTCATTTAATTTATATACTCTGCATTGAGAAAAGCTCACTGAGTTCGGGACTCATAGGCTGAAGATGAAGAGGAGCCATGTGGCTGTATTTCAGCCTTGGGGGACGCTGGAGAAAAGGTGAATGCTATCTCAGATTTAATGTGGCCGTAACAGAGTTGGGAAGATGGATGTCTGTCTGTGCCATGAACATAACACTCTGTCAGGGATTTACCCCGGGAAAAGTCTGTCTTCCTCTATTCTAAGCACTGTTGATTCATTTGGGGAACAGAATTCTATATTCCAGTCAATGAACCTACAAGACAATTGGGAAAAGATCACATTAGTTTTTAAATAGAATTTATTTTCCATAGTGTTATTTCACAGCAAACTCTGTTCCATTTCCTGCATTCTGCCTCCGGGGTCTTAGAACAATCACTTCTTCAGAGGAGGACCTTGCCAACCAGTATACTAGACGCCAGGCGGAACTTGCCTTTCAGCAGAAAATGAAGTGGGCTACTATGATCTATCGTCAGAATTTCTCAATCCGTTCTCAATATACCCTGAGGGAGATTTCACTCTTGCTACAAAGCAGGAAATAACAACAATAACAATCACAGCTGTAATAGAACACATTATGAGGGGGCATTCTTTTAAAAGCCTTTAAAATGCTACCAGGAGAGTTTTATGGCTGCTCCAAGTCAGAACTTAGCCATGCTTAAAAGCAATGGGAGAGGGTGTTCAGGAGGCAGCCCCAGGGGGGCCACAGCGTCCCCACTTCCCCTGGGGGCTCTGCCAGTTTTTTGGCTGATAGGATCACAGCCAAGTTCATGGGCGCCCCGAGGAAACACTAGGCACAGCTTGTGCTGTTCAAAACAATCTTACCATAAAAGTGACTTTTCTTTTTAATCTGTAAAGCATTTTTGTCATGAGAGGTTAAAGCTAAGATACCAGTGAGTTCCGCTAGTTTGTTTACTTCCTCCAATTTCCTATTGTTCGGTGTATGACTGAAAATTGGGTATCAAATGTAAGCATTAGGGTCTTTTGGCTGGGTCCCTATTCTCCTAAACACGAGGCTTCGAGGTCTTCCAGGCTTGAATAATTCTTCAGAAACGACAGCAAGGTTGTTTTTAGAGTGTCTTCCAAGTACCAGCCCTTTGTCTAACATCTCTAAGCCCTAAACATTCCTCCCAAACTTTGAAGGCTGCAGCCAAACTACAGTGGATTTGTGAAGTGCATGCATATCTACAGGGGATAAGACAAATACATCTTTATTCTGACATCATCTAGGTTTTTCAGAGGTAAAAGATGTAGAGTGTCTGAGCGACCTACGGAGAAAGCAGTTAGATCTAAATATAGCTCTTGGGATAGAGGAGCTGCTGTCTCAGGAAAAGCAAATATGTAGGTTAAGAGTCCTGTTCGACCTTCAGAGATCGTGCTGTTGCATCCTTGTTAGAGTGATGCCCTTGTTTAGTCCTTATCTAGACATCTCACAAACATTCCTGTGAATTTTTCTTGGAAGTGGATGGTTTACAAATTCCCAATACATTTCCTTTGCATCGTGATGGACTCTCTGGGTGATCTCTAACCATAACCTTTCAAGAAGCAAATTTTTTGAAGTTTGCAATCAGGCAAACAATCCTCACTCTTCTTCTAAATTTTCATCTTCCCTAAGTGCCTATATCTGAATATTCTTAAAATAATGGGCTGGGTGCGGGGGCTCATGCCTATAATCCCAGTGCTTTGGGAGGTTGAGGTGGGAGGATCTCTCGAACCCCAGAAGTTTAGAGGTCAGTTTAGGCAACATAGTAAAACCCTGCCTCTACAAAAAAACTTTGGAGCAGCTACAGCGGTTCACACCTGGTATCCCAGCATGTACAGAGACCAAAGCAAGAGGATCGCTCGAGGCCAGGTGTTTGAAATCAGCCTGGGCAACATAGCTAGACTCCATCTCAGCCAAGAATAATAAATAAATAAATAAATAAATAAATAAATAAATAAATAAATAAATAGGTTGGGCATGGTAGCATGTTTACTTCCTCCAATTCCCTATTGTTCGGTGTATGACTGAAAACTGGGTATCAAAGATAAGAACTAGGGCCATTTTGCTGGGTCCCTATTCCCCTAAACATGAGGCTTTGAGGTGTTGTTACAAGCTTGAATAATTCTTCAGAAACTACAGCAAGTTTGTTTTCAGAAACCAAAGAGGCTGAGGCAGGAGGATCTACTCAAGAGACTGAGGTGGGAGGATCTCCTGAGCTCAAGAGTTCGAGGAGGTAGTGAGCTATGATTGTGCGCCATTGCACCCCAGCCTTGGTGACAGAGCGAGATCCTATCTCTAAAAAATAAAAATAAAAACATTTTAGGTTAAAAATTAATGGTTGTTTTGTGAAATTGGTCAGAGTTTAAGGTTTTAGAGAATGTATTTGGTGGCAGAAACCAATATTTAGTTTTGTTTGTTTGCAGACGGAGTCTCACTCTGTCACCCAGGCTGGAGTGCAGTGGCATGATCTCGGCTCAACCAATTCTTCTGCCTCAGCCTCCTGAGTAGCTGGGATAACAGGCACCCACCACCACACCCCGCTGATTTTTGTATTTTTAGTAGAGATGGCGTTTCACCATCTTGGCCAGGCTGGTCTTGAACTCCTGACCTCGTGATCCAAGTGTCTTGGCCTCCCAAAGTGCTGGGATTAAAGGTGTGAGTCACCACGCCTAGCCTACCAATATTTAGTTTTAAAGGTGCTTAAGAAAGATCTATTTCTACATTCCCCTTTCATAGTTAAGTCAAAAGCTGCTTTTGGTATGCTCTGTCAAGGCAAAGGTGTAGATTATCCCAGCCATCAGGATTGTACTGAGTGATTGAAAGCAGAGGGTTACCATAGAATACTAACGTATCAGTAATTAGCTTAGCCAGTTAAAGCACAGAATTGAGGTGGCCTGGTTATCTGTTCACATGCCATGAAGTTGAGTTAGCTTTGTTCTCATCAGGAAACAAGGTACCCTATAGTTGCCTAATGTTAGAAACAACAATAATAGAGTTTAAATAGACACTGGGCTCAAACCTTACACACTGTCTGTGCCTTCGCTATGATATCACTGTGTCACTGGTGCAGGAACAGAGGCCGACTAGAGGAGTGGCCTTGGGCCAGTTCTTTATCTTTTCTGAGCCCCAGTTTTCACATGTAAAATATGGACCAGTCAGTAGTATCCACCTCAGAAAGTGTCTCTGAAAGCTAAATAATAGTTTCTTTACACACACTGCTTGGTGCCTGGCAACTAATAACTCAACAAATATAAGATGATAACAATGATCCCATCCAGTCCTAGCCGCAAAGTGAGCAAGAAATAATGATTCAGAGTTTTAAAGGAGCTGTGTCTTTCTTATTCTGTTACTCTGCAGATTCTGAGACTTGCTCAAGATGTTTCATGCCTTTCTCCTTAAACCTATCTGTGTTCTCCTAGACAGATCTGGGTAAGTCATCTCTGTACTGCCAAACATTTTAGCACACGATTTGCCACAAAGAAGAACACAAAATTATTTTTGAATGAACAAATGAAGTAAAAAGCCACATTCATTATCGATCCTATTCCTTTCCCCAGCTAAGTTATATGTGCTACAAATAGTGAGTTCTGTTTGCATTAAATGGTGTGACCTTTTCCTGTGTCCTCAGATGGAAAGTTCTCACTGCTGGAGACTTTTTTGACACCACTCTGTCTTCATTAGCTCCACTACCCACCTGCCAATCTCTTCGACCTACCCACCCCACCATGAGCTACTGACAATCTTTCTGTGGTCACTGCCTTCAGTGACTTTCCCACGAGTTCCCTTGCTTTTCTGCTGCGGGCACTGACTTCACGCGAGTCTCATTATTTCCTTCCTAGACCACTATGGTGTTCTCACAACATCTCTCTTAACCTCAGTTCATACTATAAATGACTGACATATTAACCTTCCTCAATCATAGTTGTAAACACATTCCTGCTTTTTCCAAACTTTTCAGCAGTGTCCCATTCCCTTTTAAACTAAAACCAAACTCATCAGGATGGGATTCCAATCAGTTGTCACCATGGCACCCACCTGCCTTTCCAAGACTCACTTCCCATTTAGTGCTTTGCTTGGACCTTAATGTATCTTAAATATGTTCTGTTTTCAAATCGTGTGTTGCTCATGCATTTCTCCATGTCTGGAAAATGCTCCTTGCAATATATTTGTCTTTGAAATTCTCCCCATGTTTTTGTCTTAAGTGAAATTAGCCTTTGTCTATGGGAACTTTTCACATGCCCTTCCAGGTGGTCACATTTCCTGGTGATCTCTTTTGTATGCGCTTCTAGACACACTGTTGATATCTGGCTTGCCATATTGGCAGAATTATTACTTACAAGCATTAAAATGATATGCATGTTGGACAAATGTGGTCCATCATGTATAACTGTATTTATTTAATGAGGATATGATTTGGTCCTGTTCTAAAGTCTAACTATGTGCTTATTCCACCAATGCTTAAGATGGAAAATTTGAAGCAACTCCAAAATCTGAGGTGGGAATAGATGTTATTTCTGAAGATCTGACCTCACTCTGTTATAACAATATTGCATAGACCACTTATTTGTTGCTGTATTTAAAACTTTGTATTGACTTTCCTTACATTTGGTTGCTTTCATGACCAGTGAAAAAACTACCAAGTGAAAATATAGCTGAGAAGAATGGAAGAGAAATGGTAATATAAAACTTCACATTTAACTGCCACAGCAGGAAAACTCAAAATTGAATTCCAACCATAGCTACTAAACATCCTGGTAAGACCTCGCTCCAGCTTCACTGAGCCAGGAAATTTCTCTCTTTTCCCCTCTGACACTAGATTTGGCAAGAGGAGACCCATATGGTTGGCATAAGAAAGTAAATACCACTTCCATGGATGGCTTACAGAACTAGAGCCTGCTAACTTTGGCTTCACTTGCTTGCACCCTGAAGGTGCTGACAAGGTGTGCAGGTGGCCAGGAATCTAAAACACAACACTGCCGGGCTTCCCCTGGGAAGCCAAACCCCCAGTGAGGTTTCTGAGATTCAGGAGCATGCCCACCCCAACCGCCGTTATGCTCTTTTTCACCCACAGGTAGCTGGGGTGCCTATGAGTGCCTCAGTAAGTATCTGCTGAACAAACAATTGAACGGACACATGAATGAATGGATGAGGGCATAGTGGGGGTAAGGAGCAGGATGGGAGGGAAGAATTCTTAGAGAAGTTGAGCAGTGAGGGAAAAATAGGAATCACCCAGACCAAGGGAGCTGGAAAGGATTGAAGGGCACAAAATCAGCTGAGCTGGTGGGAAGTGAACAAGTAAAGTTAAGGGCCTAGAGACCACCTTGTTATCAGTAGAAAGGGACAATCCCCTAGGCCGTGTTGGAGGAGACACTAAAGTGTGGGTGAAGCAGGGCAGGTGTGACAGGTGATGAATAATTACGTGAGAGAAAATAGAGCTGTCAGTTGTACTCATGAGACACTGTGTTTATGTGTAGAAAGGACTATGGAAGAATTGAAGGTGGCCCTGAATTCTTTTGCCCTCCTCCTATCGCGAGGTGGGGTCTCCCTTTGAACCTGGGCAGCGTCTGTGACTACTTTGCACAGTAGAAGACAGTGGGAGAACTGCTCTGTCAGTTTCATGACTCATGCCTAAAATGGGCAGCTTCCATTCCCTGTCTTTTAGACCGCTCTCTCTGTGTGCCCAGAGCTCTGACCCTGCCCATTTAGGAGAGGCCATGTGTCCATCTCCCATCAACAACCACCACAGTGGAATCCATTCTTCCAGCCACACCTACCAAGATGTCAGACATGTGAGCCCCTCCACCAGCTGAGCACCACCAAGTGACCTCATTCAATGCCATATAGAGTAGAAACATCCCCCAGCCTAGCCCTGACCAAACCCATAACCCACACAATGAAAAGGCAATAGATAAGGAAAACAGGGCATATAAGAACTAATGGCGATGGGAGGAGCTGGGGGAGCAGGGGCGGTGATGTATCCTCATTTTCACAGGACCAAGCTTCGTAAGTGTTTACAAGATAGTGTTGTCACTGTTGGAGGCCTTTTCCAATATTATACTCTTGCCTGTGGTTCCAGGTTCATTTCCTGTTGCCATATCTCAATTCCTGATGCTGAAATTAAATTTGGAACAATGAAAAAAAATTTGACTGGATCTATTTTCTGGTCATGTTCTATTCCTAGATAATATAATATTCAGAGGACTGAACAAAAACCTGTCATTGTTGTAGGAAGGCGTGTTCAGCACGCATAGTCACATACAGCACATTGTGGTGTAATCTCTTGGGCATGACAGAATTAGAGGAGAGGAAGAAATGATTCCAGTAACTCCATCAATGAGATGATATACTGTTTTCTGAGTATTCCCAGTATCTTCTCACTTTCTCTTCTAGGTGTTGGGTACTATCACTGTCCGTATCCCTTGGCCCAGACAGCAGCTAACAGCCGATAGCAGAGCCAACAGTGTTCAATACTCATATCCTCTTCTTTGTTCAGGCTCAAGTTAACACATGGCCTTCATTCCTAACTGCAGCCTCCTCAAGCCCAGAAGCCTGAATCTGTTTTTTAATGTAGCAGTGAAGAATGCAGCTACGTCATATGTTATGAGAGCGGCTGGTGTTTCATGATTCTTCTCTCCTATCATTCCTCTCACTCAACTTCTCTTCTTTTTCAGATATGCAATCACCTTATTTACGTATGCGTTGAGGCTCCATTTCAAGACTCCAAAAGGTCTAATCCAAAAAAAATAGCTGCTAAAGTATTATCTCTTTTTTAGACCCATTTGCCTTCTGTAAGAGAAGAATGCTTTATTGGGATTAGGGAACATAGCGGTTCGATTGATTAGATTTCTTACCAAAGCAATACAATTTTAAATAATAAATAACAGATGTGGGTACCCTATATGGCAATTGTTTAAAAATAATTTTGCTTCTATAGTACATTTTGGTGTAGAATTGTGTGCTTCTACCCTCTCTGATAATTGATGTTGTTCATGGCATACAAAATGTCTCCCAGTTGTATAGAAAAGGTTTTTCTCATCTGCTACATCTTCCATTAAATCAAGAACAAATCTCTGATTATTGAGTTTTGAGAAAGATGACTATAACAGAACTTGTAGCAAAGCAAATTTTCCATAGTAAAGCAAAATCACTCTGATTGATACTTATAATTGACACTTTAAGATGCCTTATATTTGCCAATTTTCCAGTTAAAATGAATCTGTAAAACTAAGATGTTACAAATGAATTTCAATGAGCAATCAGATCTGTTTGGCACAGTGAACCCTGTGAATTACAGAAGTATTTTACTTGAAGTTTCATGCGGAATCCTGATGCCTATAAGGTAGAAGGGAAATGAGCTACAGGTTCTGGGGAATCATGAAGGTCCCAGAAGCAATAATATTTATGCATTGCATCTGTATATTGCTTTCCACTGTTCACAATATCCCTTCATCTACATGATTTTTATGTATACTTCACAACAGTTCTCTAAAATGGATATAATTATCTTCATCTTGCAGCTGAGGAAACGGAGGCACATACAATTTGTGCTCATCACAGTCATTGTTTATGGGAAAATGCTGTGGCTGAAGTGGGTCATGCATATGATTACTAAATGAATGTTTTCAAAGCTAAAGTCGTGGGCATCTTTGCTGACAGTGGAATGTCATTTTGGTACTGGGCGAAGCTATTTGGGTAGACAGAACTTCCAAAGTGATAGATGGCAAGTTTCATAAAATGTTTGAGTTTCTGAATAAGAGTTAAAACACGGTTGAATCAGGTGATAATTTTGGTGATTCCCCCTCCCTAGGTTGCAACAGCTTTAATTTTAAGAGAACTGAGGTAGTGGTCTAATTCCTATTGCAAATTTATGCTTGTGGCTTCCTTGTAATTTGCAGTGAAGAATCTAGAAAAGTGACTGGGAATAACGTCTAAAAGGCCCGGAATGCGTATAAACCAGCATAAAGCAGGCTATCACAGCTCAATGGCAAATCATAGGTTGAAGTCAAGGGCAAAAGGGCAGGGAATCCAAGGGTTCCTCTGCCCAAAGCATCGCTTACTTGAGGTTGGCAGCTGGCTGCACAGCAGCCCTTGGCTGCCTGCAGGGCCTGGACAGCATCAGCATCCTCCACCCCACAGTTAATGTCAGCGTGGCCCAGACAGTGACCGTGGAGTGGGGAGGCCCTGGCTAGCCAGGCACATATTTCACAGATGAGGCTGAAATGAGAAACTTCAGGGAGATATTTGCATAAATATATTTCCCATTGTCCAAAAAGAAGGTCAGACAGAAACATCTTTCAGTATGTTCCGATGAGAATTATAAAATATTATACAAATCCATTTTTTACAAAGGTTTTAATGAGGTTTATTCTGAGAGAGGACAAAGCCTTTCCCCCCTTATTAAAACTGTTGCTGACATCACTCTGAGGGAAGTCTTGGGAAAAACCAAAAATAATATGTAGGTTTTATAAGGGAATATTTTGCGATTTTATCAAATATTTACCAAAGGCTCAGATAAAGGATATCCAGCCACAGCTGAAGGGCGTTCACCGCTGGGAGGTGGGGTGAGGGGAATGTTTATTTTCTCACTCGTATTTTTCCATTTGCCAAGGTAGCACATCCTCCCTTTATAAACAGAGATATTTCCCACTGCCTTTCTCTTCAGCTTATTGATGATATCACCTGCTTATCTTCAATCGGGTCAGAACCAACAACTACTTACCAAACATACACTGTCCATTTTTCTAACCAAGTATTTTTTTCCAGTCATCTATAAATAGGCCTTGAAAGCGTATTTTCCAGACATTGTACTATGTGTGTATTGTGGGACTGAGTACAGCAGGGAAGTCATATATTTTAAAAATCAGACAACCGGGCCGAGTGAGGTGGCTCACGCTTGTAATCCCAGCACTTTGGGAGGCCGAGGTGGGCAGATCACCTGAGGTCAGTGTTTGAGACCAGTCTGGCCTACATGGGGACCTCCTGCCTCTATTAAAAATACAAAAATTAGCCGGGTGTGGTGGTGGGCGCCTGTAATCTCAGCTACTCGGGAGGCTGAGGGAGAACTGCCTGGACCTGGCAGGTGGAGGTTGCAGTGAGCTGAGATCACACCACTTCACTCCAGCCTGGGCGACAGAGCAAGACTCTGACTCAAAAATAATAAAGTAGAATAAAATAAAATAAAATACAAATATAGATAACTGGAATATTTTAGGTGAATTCAGGGGAAGAAGAACAAATTTAAAGCTGAAATCATCGAGAAGGTCTGTCTGAAACAGACAGTATGTAAATTGGACTATGCACTGTGCAGGTCGGATGTGAACGTGCTGAAATGGAAGAGAGAGGGAATCCCCTGAGAAGCAGCAGCAGCAGCAGTACCAGGAGGCAGGACGTGCAGCTCCGGGTGATGCCAATAACACATGAGCCTGGATGCTGCTGCCACTGAGTGTAGGATCAAATTAGAGAAAAATAATAGTCTACCTATCTATCTATCTTTTTTTTTTTTTTTTTTTTTTTTTGAGACGGAGTCTCGCTCTGTCACCCAAGCCAGAGCGCAGTGGCGTGAGCTTGGCTCTCTGCAACCTCCACCTCCCAGGTTCAAGCAACTCTCCTGAGTAGCTGGCACTACAGGCGCATGCCACAACGCCCGGCTCATTTCTTTGTATTTTTAGTAGAGACGGGGTTTTGCCATGTTGGCCAGGCTGGTCTCAAACTCCTGACCTCAGGTGATCTACCTGCCTTGGCTTCCCAAATTGTTCGGATTACAGGCGTGAGCCACCGTGTTTGGGCAATAATCAATAAATTTAATAAGAAAAGTCAGAAAGCAGTTCAGATCGATGGTCCAAGGAACAGACATAATGTACTGAGTGCGAGGAAAAGCATGTCTCTAATACGTAGTTAAACTGCAGGATAAATCAGTCCTGCCTGGGGGAGAGAAAAAGTAGGGCAGAGGATGGGCAGGCCAGTCTGCTTCACACCCATGCCCGGAGTGAGTAAATTCGTCTCAATTTCCTCATGCCCAAATACTCACATCATGAGACATTACGAAACTGGTAAGACAACACACCTCAGATTTTCTGAAATGGTCTAAATTTCAAATATTCCACTCCACTCTGCCCATAAAGGTTCTAATGTGGAATTTTCGGTCTGGTATACAGAAACAATGGCATTCAGACAATGGATTACAAACAGTGGAGCAGGTCTGATTTAACCGGGAGAAGGATATAAAAATGCAGATGTTTGCCTTAAAACAAATATTGACAAGAACAGGTTTTGTTTGTTACATTTTGTAAATTCATCGTGGCTGCAGGAAAGGCTCAGTGATTTATGCATTTGAACAGAGAGAGGTATGATGGCAAAAGGACGGTGATTTTGTCCAGGAGGTAACTGGAGATTCTCAGAAAGGGTCCTCTGACCCTGCTGCTGCAGCTGTGAGTGCTTCAGCTGGGGCTGCGAGGCGCAGGCTCCCCTGGAGAGAGTGGGATGCCGAGTCATGGAGCCGGCAGCCAAACCCAGCCTGCACATTAAGTGATGAATCAGAGCGTGTGATGCTGACACATGGGGCTTTGCTTCCGAATGGTGCTTTCTTCCCAAACAGAAGGCAAATTCCTCTACCTCCATTTCACTGCAATGTTATCAAAAGCAGACTCTTCCTTTGACTTGGGATAAACAGAACAGGGGTTTCTAAGTTAACATTTCCCTAAAGACTCTGGTTGAGCTTATGCTGTCTCTTTCCAGCAATGCGTCAGGGCACTCCCCCGGCCGGCCCTGTCCTGGCGCCCTCCGTGAGCATGGTCTGCTTTATCCTACTTGCAAGATGTCAAAACGACACCAGGCTGCAGAGGCTCAGAAAAGACTGGCCTCTGAACTGGACTTTTGATTAAACCACAATAGAAGACTGCTGTGTAGTCTTTTCAAACTGTTGCAATTCAATAAAAAGTCTAACCTAAATGGGTTAAGATGGTCTAAATATTTCATATGGTTTTGCTTATTCATTCAAAATAATTAAATTTTTAGGCAGAGAGTGGTTTAGAGCCACTGGTGTGTCTGTGTGTGTGTGTAAATGTAATAGACGTACATCTATCTATCTATTTTTTTTTGGCAACAGAGTCTTGCTCTGTTCCCCAGGCTGGAGTGCGATGGCACCATCTTAGCTCACTGCAACCTCCGCCTCTTGGGTTCAAGAGAATCTCCTGGCTTAGCCTCCCAAGTAGCTGGGATTACAGGCGCCTGCCACCACGCCCAACTAATTTTTGTATTTTGAGTAGAGATGGAGTTTCACCATGTTGGCCAGGCTGGTCTTGAACTCCTGTCCTCAAGTAATCTGCCCACCTTGGCCTCCCAAAGTGCTGGGATTACAGGTGTGAGCCACTGCACCTGGTTCGTCTACATATTTCTTATGTAGGACAACAGCACTACGGCGTAATGTTAGGGAAACACCTCATGCTGCCTGTATAAACCCCTGCTCTCAGAAAGTTGTGTTCTGCAAGACAGGCAAGACGGTGTGCTGTGGTGGAATACTGGCTTCTGGCTGGTTCTCTACTTAACAAGTAGGGCAGTGGGTCATCTGCATCCTCACCTTCAGTGTAACTGTTTGTCGCTACTGTCTTTAAAGGCAGATGTCAGAAGTTGCCCAGCACCCAGCGTCTAGATCTAGCGAGAGGGATTTAGAGGAGTCTTTCCAAAGGAGACAAGATGGAAGCAGTGTTGTGCTGGAGGCGGCCGCACTGGCTCTAGAGCTAACTGTGTCTTTCCTTTGCAAGTCTGTACTCAGTGAAGACACACTGGTAGCTTGAAGCTGGCCCAGATGGGTGTATTTACACCACAGAAATTGGCAGCAACTACAAAGCAGGGTTCTTTTGTTTACCTCGGAGATCTGCTTACTAAACTTTCACCAATAATTGGATGAAAGCTAGTTCTGAGTCAAAAAGATGAAAATGTCTTGACCAAGGAGACAGAAGTCAAACTTCACAAAGGCAAAGGAAAGAGGGTGGGACCTTCGTTCCTGAACTGACAGCTGCCATCTACTTCCATGCAGCCTCTGATGGGAGAAAAGCTGTTGTTTTTAGGGTGAACAAACATCAAATATTATGTGTGCGGTCGCCAACCAATTTAGAGTCAGAAATACAGAGAAAGACAGAGGACATGAGCTCATATTTTGTTCCTAACAAAACCTATAAAACACAGTGTTTTGGATTTGTGGTCAAAAGGGCTGATGAATATTTTGCCTGAGAATGAAACAGATATACCCACTTAAGTATGAGCAAAGAGATGAAGAAAGTGTGCAGGGAGGAGCCTGGGAACACAGAGAACTTTTTTCTTTTCTTTTCTTTTTTTTTTTTTTGAATAAATGTTCCCTTTTATTGTGTGTATGCACAGCGCTGGCCTGGCTTTGCAACACAAGTCCTCAGTTAAGATGCAGTCAAATAACTACGTCTGCAGGATCCACAATTCAGATACAAACAGGGAGCTGGGGTGAGCAGGAGAAACAGGAGGGAAGCAGAGTGCAGACTGTCCTGAGCACTGGCCTCTTCACACAGGGTTGGCCCAGGCAGACACACCCCATGGTATGACGAGAAAATGACAGCATGGTCCCTTCCCTCAGCAAGCCTGGGGCTGCTAGGAAACCGCCCTTCAGAACCTTTGTGCCCAGGTTGTCCTGGAGCCCCACAACTTTTCATCTGGATTAATTAAAAAATAGTAAGTTAAACTTAAGCAACAGCTGGGTCGTTAGGATGCTGAGCCAGCACGCCCACAGTTTGGGGGGAAAAATAGGGTCTTTTTTGAGGGGGCAAGGTATGTTGGCTTGTTTTCAAATTTGTTTTTAAAAACACATTTCCTGTGAGGTAAGACCCCAGCAGGTGGGACTCTGTGAGAGCCTGAACCTGGGATGTGCCGAGTCACAGATTTAGCCAACACCACATCTGTATCCTTTTGGGAAATAGGGACTGGGGATGGCGGTGCGGGTCAAGAAGAGCATGTGGCCAGCAAGATGGGGTTGCGCAGAGGCCGAGCTGCAGAGACAGACCTTGAGGTGCAGAGGACAAAATGCAAGGGAATGGGAGGTCTGATGTGGGGGCCGTCAGGATAGGACTGCAGCCGTGGGGGTCAACGTCCCGGTGTGGATGGCTCCGCTACTGCATTCTTCCCCTCCCAATTTCTGGTTGACATTTTAATTTTTAACTCTTACACTGACTTAAATTTTGTTTAATGCTTAGCTACATCTCCACTGCGAAGTTTGGTCCCCACCTTGCATATCCGCCACATAAAATAAAGAAACAGGAGCCTGGGCAGTATTTTCACCTCATCTCCCTCCACTTCTCAGCTTTTTTTCAACTATACCATTATTGTTACATTTTCAAGATTTGTAACATTGACGTTTCATTCTGTAACAACCATGACTACATGCCTTGCCTCTGAGTGGATGCTGGAAGTGAAATAAACATACTCGTGACACTAACCATATTGGCTGGTTGGAGCCTCAAGGTACAGTCTCATTCTTGTGTTCCTAAACCTGGGTCACCCCAGGAGGAATTTTCTGAAATTCAGCTCAGATGAATCATTATTCCTTTTTTTTTTTTTTTTTTTTTGAGATGGAATCTTGCTCTGTCGCCCAGGCTGAAGTGCAGTGATGTGATCTCGCCCCTTCCGCCCCTGCAGGTTTTTAAGCAATTCTCTGCCTCGGCCTCCGGAGTAGCTGGGATTACAGGTGCGTGCCACCATGCCCAGCTAATTTTTTTGTATTTTTAAGTAGAGACGGGGTTTCACCATCTTGGCCAGGTTGGTCTTGAACTCCTGACCTCGTGATCCACCCACCTCAGCCTCCCAAAGTGCTGGGATTACAGGCGTGAGCCACCGCGCCCGGCTACGAATCATTATTCCTTACACTAACTTTGAGAAATCTTTTTGCTTTATGTTGATGGACAGGTTTCTGGTGCAGACTTTTGCTTTTCCTGAGTGTCAAGCTGCCTTTCCTTCTTCTTGTTGACAGAAGCAGCACACGGCTTCCTGATGAGAGTGCTCAGCAATCCCAGCTCATTCAGCATCTCATTCACTGACTGTTCTGACTCCTTCTTTTTCAGGTCCGCTTCCAAGCTGTCTTTCTGGAATTTTCTTACTGAACCCCCTGCCTTCCTTTATCTTGGGTTTTATTTATTTATATATTTTTTAAAGTACATTTTCAGTCAGGCATGGTGGCTCACACCTGTAATCCCAGCACTTGGAGAGGCCGAGGTGGGCGGATCACTTGAGGTCAGGCATTCAAGACAAGCCTGGCCAATATGTTGAAACCCTGTCTCCACCAAAAATATGAAAATTAGCCTGGCATGGTGGAAACACCTGTAATCCCAGCTACTTGGGAGGTTGAGGCAAGAGAATCGCTTGAACCCGAGAGGCGAAGGTTGCAGTAAGCCAGGATCACGCCACTGCATCTTAAAAAAAAAAAAAAAAAAGTACATTTTCAGGTATTTTTTTCCTCCTCTGGGAATTCTTTTTTAAATTTAATTTAATTTTAAAAGAGAGACAGGGTCTCACTATGTTGCCCAAGCCGGTCTAGAACTCTAGTCTTTCAGCAATCCTCTTACCTGGGCCTCCCAAAATGCTGGGACTACAGGTGTGAGCCACAGGGCTCGGCCTGGGAATTCTTTTTATTCATTCTGAATTGCATGTCTCTTCCATATTGTTGAGTCTCCTTGTCCTTTACTGGAGTCCATATCATGTAATAATATCATGGTGTATTTTCAGAAAAGTTGCAGGGAAGATAACAATTTCTGGATCCTCCATGTCTGAATATGTCTTAACTTGTTTACACATTTGATAAGAACTGGAATAGGTACAGGAATCCATGTTGAAAGAAACTTCTTCTCAGAACCTTGCTGACATTTCCCAGCTTCCACCATCAGCATCAGCAGGCTGACAGCAAGCTCTGTGCCTGGAATAGGACATGGCTTCTCATTACTGCAGCTTAAGGGACCTCTCTAGGAGATGGCCTGGGTCCTGCCCAAGGCCAAGGAGAAGCCACTTGACTCTGGGACTCCATGTAGCTTTCTCTTGGTTAGATGATTTGCAGTAGCTTCTTTTGCTCCTTTGGGTCCTGCCCAAGGCCAGGGAGAAGCCTCTCAACTCTGAGACTCCGTCTAGCTTTCTCTTGGCTAGATGATTTCCAGTGGCTTCTTTTGCTATTAATTTTGTGATTGATTTTTGCAACCTTCTAGGGATCAGTTATACCCAAGTGTATATTAGTCAGGGTTCTCTAGAGGGACAGAACTAATAGAATATATGTATGTATATATATTTCTGGTATAGACTTTTGCTTTTCCTGAGTGTCAAGCTGCCTTTCCTTCATCTTGTTGGAGATATATATATATTAGTCGGACTAATATATATATATATATATATATATCAGGGTTCTCTAGAGGGATAGAACTAATAGAACATTATATATATATATATATATATATATATGAGTTTATTTAGGAGTATTGACTCACAGGTTCACAAGATAAGGAGCAAGGAAGCCAGTCCTCATCATAAAACCTCAAAAGTAGAGAAGCAACAGTCTAGCCTTCAGTCTGAGGTCAAGGTCCAAGAGCCCTAAAGCTGAAGAACTTGGAGTCTTATGTTCGAGAGCAGAAAGTTTCTAACATGGGAGAAAGATAAAGGCTGGAAGACTGAGCAAGTCTAGTCCTTCCACACTGTTCTGCCTGCTTTTATTCTGGCCTCGCTGGCAGCTGATTAGATGGTGCCCACCCAGACTGAAGGTGGGTCTGCCTCTCCCAGTCCACTGACGCAAATGGTAATCTCCTTTGGCAACACCCTCACAGACACACCAGGAACATTACTTTGCATCCTTCAATCCAATCAAGTTGACCCTCAGCGTTAACCACCACACCAGATCTTCCTCTGAGATGTGAAATTTTCAGTACTATTCCTATGGATTTGTTCTTTGCTCTGCCCTTATGGTTAAAGGATAAACTTCTCTATTTCATTTTGGAGCACATTATTTCGTGCTGGTTCTAGAAGAATTTCACTGGTTTATGAGAAACTTCACTGTTCTTTGAATAAAAATAAGGCAAAATTTTCAAGGGTTTTGAGACTATTTGGGGAAAAAAAAGCTGTAAAGGAATGGGACGCACAAACTAGTTATTGTTGAGGCAATCAGCATCTCAACTCCTGTTACACCTTAAAACTTATTTCTGCAACATAACCACACTTGCAAATCTCTTCATTTTTACACATGTACACACATATTCTATATTTGTACTGGAATTTTGCTAACAGCTCACATTTGCCAAGTTATTCTAACTTGTCTTATTTATGTTCATGTTTTCATCTTTCCCCTGCTGCTTGAAATAAAATTTTGTGTCATTGATTTATTTTTGTGAATGTGCACTGGGGACATAGGACAGAAAAATAGCAGGAGAGGTGTAAACAATGACATGAAAGTGACATAAGATGTGAGCCAGGATGGTCTGTAGAGTTCTGACTGTATTTGCTGAGATTGAAAGGACCACAATAGTGCTCTCAGCAAAGGTGCAAATTTAAGAAGTCCGCAATTATTAGAACAGAAAGAATTTTGGGCAGGGTGCAGGGGCTCATGCCTGTAATCTCAGCACTTTGGGACGCCAAGGTGGGTGGATCACCTGAGGTCAGGAGTTCAAAACCAGTATCTGGGTGCCTGTAATCCCAGATACTCGGGAGGCCGAGGTGAGAGAATGGCTTGAACCCGAGGCGGAAGTTGCAGTGAGCCAAGATCAAGCCACTGCACTCCACTCCAGCCTGGGTGACAAAGCAAGACTCCATCTCAAAAAACAAAACACAAACACACATAAAAATAAAAAAATTAAAAAAAAAAAGAACATAAGGAATTTTCTAGGAAAGTGAAACTCAAAACTTGAAATTTGTGAAATAAATGTGAACAGCAGTATTCAACCAGTTTAGCTCGGAACCACCAACGACCTGTGGAACATGTGAGGGTCAGTGGGGCAGATTTCTGGTACATGGACCATACCTAGAGAGGTCCTGGTCTGAACGAATCTTCCAGATGGAAACAGGGCATCTTGTTTACACAAGCCCAGGCCTCTCACAGCAGATTCATCTGTATGTTCCTTCTCCTCTCCTGCCAGATTGCCAGTTACTTTGAGGGGAGGAATATCTTCTAAATTTTCTGAAACACCTCCTGGAATTTGACATACCAACTGTATTCTAGATATGTAATGAATTCTATTTGATGACATAGGTATAGTAAAATGGTCTTAAATCATTTTGACAGAGGTAAAAAACATTTTATTTCACACTAGTTATTCTGTTTCTGCCTGAAGTGATTAAAAGAAAAAAAAAAAAAAACTAATGGTTTAATTTAAAATCCATATTTGTATGTAATTATCACAAAATCAGTGAAGTTCTTTTCAATGAAAAAAAAGAAACACCAGTTCTATAATTTGGACAGACAAAAATTTAGCAATAACAAAAGTAAAGGTACACCCCTTAATCTATTAATTATTTAAAAATGCATCTCAAAGAACTATTTTTCTTTGTATTCATCCCTTGTATCAATAGACATTTAACTGGCAAACAAGAACATGGAAAGAAAAAAATCTAAACTGTAGCTCACTGTAATAAACTCTAAATAAATACAAGGAGAGTCTAAAATGTGTTTTGATGTCCAAATGTAGCTACAGCCACCGTGTGCTGTGTTCTATAACACAGAGAAATAATACAAAATGATGAAAAAAAAAAAGGGAAGAGACGAGGCCTGTAAGGGGTGGGCGCTGTGTTACTCTCAGGCAGCAACCTGAGCCAGTGAGTCAAGGCACGAGGCTCTCCTATCTGTTGGTACTTCCTGTTCTTTCTTCATAAAATACATGGAGAACTACATCCACAGGATGCTCGCACAAATGATTCATAGAGAAAGCTTAAAAGAATCTCACGGTGTTAATGAGCATCACAACAGGCTCTGCTCATGAGAAGGCATTTTGTTTCCACAAAAATGTTTTTTCTCACTCTGTCCTGATTTTGATTTCTGTTTAAATTCAGTAAACACATTATCAAATTTTAAAATAAGGTGACTTGTTTTCCCCAAGTCTCAAGTTCACCAAAGGTATTTCATCTGTTTGTTCTGAAAATGCAGCTGCTCTCTAGACGTGTGCTCTGATAAGAAATGTTTTGTGTAACAATAAAAATCATTTCTTTTGATGAAAAAAAAAATCTCAAGTCACTTACACTGGAAAACGAGGGGGGGGAGAGGGGGGGAGGGAGAGAGAGAGCGAGAGAGAGAGAGAGAGAGAGAGCGAGAGCTCGAGCGTTTGCATACTTTCTTCACATATATTAATGGTGGGAAGAAAATGGATGTAGAGTAATAGGGCCTGAAGAACTCATAGAAGGAACCGGACATGTATGAAAAGAGGATGACCGCCAGGTGGCGCTGACGCAGCCTCCAGCCCCTCTACCTTAAGCTTTCGGGACATGTGCTCTCTTGCTTCTGCTGGACAGTCTCAATACTTGCCTCCCGCAAAGCAGGTTTGACCCTAGTCAGAGGTGCTCTTGAGGCCCAAGGAAGAGATCTCCATAAATAGTCTGTAAGAGCATGGACATACTATAACTGCTTGATAAGTAAATGAATGGATGACCAAATGGAGTCAATGCTTTCATGCCTTAACGTTATGGTTATAGGTGTCACTATTCTCTTGGCAATAGTGAAACAGTAAAATATTTTTTCTTTATATTAACCACACTGATAGGCAGTGGTGTAAGGAACTATTGTTTTGTGAAGAAACCAATACCGATAATCTCTTACAAATATTCATGCAGCAGAAAATCACATACAAGCATAACTTACTCTATTGCACTTCATAGACACTGCAGTTTTTACACATTGAAAGTGGGTGGCGACCCTGCCTCAAATGTCTATGGGTACCGTTTTATCCAACAGGGTGTGCTCAGCTTGTGTCTCTGTGACACATTCTGGTATTTCTCACTTTTCAAATTTTTTCATTTTAACTGTTGTGGTGATCAATGGTCTTTGATGCTACTGTTCTAATTGATTTGTGGTGCCATGAACCGCATACATATATGATGACTTAACTGAAAATGTTGTGTGTGTTCTGACTGCTCCATAGCCAGCTCCCATCTTCTCCCTGTCTTCCTCCCATCTTCCTCCCTGTCCTCCTCCCATCTTCTCCCTGTCTTCCTCCCTGTCTTCCTCCCACCTTCTCCCTGTGTTCCTCCCTGTCCTCCTCCCATCTTCTCCCTGTCTTCCTCCCATCTTCCTCCCTGTCCTTGGGCCTCCTTATTATCTGAGACACAACACTATTAAAATTGGGCTGATTAATGAATGACCCCACATAGTCTCTAAGTGTTCAAGTGAAAGGGAGAGTCATACACCTCTCACTTTAAATCAAAAGCTAGAAGTAATTAAACTTAATGAAGAAGTCAGATAGAAAGCCAAGAAAGGCCAAAAGTTAGGCCTCTTGCATCGAACAGTTGCAAAGTTGTGAATGCAAGAAAAAAGTTACTGATGGAAATTAAAAGTGCTATTCCAGTGAACACACAAATGATAAAAAAGCAAACAGCCTTACTGCTCATACGGAAAAAGTTTGAGTTATCTGGATAGAAGATGAAACCAACATTCCCTTAAGCCAAGGCCTATTCCAGAGGAAGGCCCTAACTCTTCGATTTTATGAAGCCTGAGAGACGTGAGGAAGCTGTAAAAGTAAAGTTTGAAACCCCGTCTCTACTAAAAATACAAAACTTAGCCGGGCATGGTGGTGGATGCCTGTAATCCCAGCTACTTGGAAGGCTGAGGCAGGAAAATCACTTGAACCTGGAAGGTGGAGGTTCCAGCGAGCAAAGATTGCGCCATTGCACTCCAGTCTGGGTGACAAGAGTGAAACTCTGTCTCAAAAAAAAAAAAAAAAAAAAAAAAAAGAAAGAAAAGAAAAGAAAAGTTTGCAACTAGCAGAGGTTGATTCACAAGGTTTGAGAAAAGCAGCCATCTCTACCACAAAAACATTCAAGGTGAAGTAGCTAGTGCTAATGTAGAAACTGCAGCAAGTCATCCAGAAGATCTAGCTTACATCATTGACGAAGGTGGCTACGCTAAACAAGAGGTTTTAGCATAGAGGATACAGCCTTCTATTGGAAGAAGATGGTCCCATCTGGGACTTTCATAGCTAGAAAGGAGAAGTCAATGCCTAGCTTCAAAGCTTCAAAAGACAGGTTGATTCTCTTGTTAGGGGCTAACGCAACTGGTGACTTTAACTGGAAACCAATGCACATTTACCATTAAAATCCTAGGGCCCCTAAGGATGATGCTAAATCTACTCTGCCAGTGCTCTAGAAATAGAAGAACGAAGCCTGCACGGCAGCACACCTGTTTAAAGCATGGTTTGCTGAATACACTGTTAAGAAGTACTGCTCAGAAAAAACATTCCTTTCGAAATATTCCTGCTCATTGCCCATGCACTTGGTCACTCCAAGAGCTCTGCAGAAGATATATAAGATGAACGTTTTTTTCATGCCTGTTAACACAACATCCCTTGTGCTGCCCATGGACCAATGAGTCATTTTGGTTTTAAAGTCTTATTATTTAAGAATACATATGTAAGGCTACAACTGTCATAGTGTGTCCAGAATTGGTGGGTTCTTGTTCTCGCTGACTTCAAGAACGAAGCCGCTGACCCTTGCAGTGAGTGTTACAGTTCTTAAAGATGATGTGTCTGGAGTTTCTTCCTTCTGGTGGGTTCGTGGTCTCGCTGACTTTAGGAGTGCTGCAGACCTTTGCTGTGACTGTTACAGTTCTTAAAGGCGGCGCATCTGGAGTTGTTCATTCCTTCCAGTGGGTTTATGGTCTCGCTGTCTTCAGGAATGAAGCTGCAGACCTTCATGGTGAGTGTTACAGCTCAAAGAAGCAGAGTTGGCTCAGAGTGAGCAGCAGCAGCAAAATTTATTTCAAAGAGTGAAAGAACCATGCCTCCACAGTGTGGAAGGGGACCAGAGCAACTGCACTGCTGGCTCCTGCGGCTTTTATTCCCTTTTCTGGCCCCACCCATATCCTGCTGATTGGTCCATTTAACAGAGAGCTGATTGGTCCATTTTACAGAGAGCTGATTGGTCTGTTTTGACAAAGCACTGATTGGTGCATTTACAAACCTTTAGCTAGACACAGAGTGCTGATTGGTGCATTTACAATCCTCTAGCTAGACTCAAAAGTTTTCCAAGCCCCTATCAGATTAGCTAGACACAGAGTGCTGACTGGTGCATTTACAATCCTTTAGCTAGAGGCAAAAGTTCTCCAAGTTCCCTACCTTTCCCAGAAGCCCAGCTGGGTTCACCTCTCACTGGCACCTGCTGGGGGACTTTGCAGCACCCAGCCTGGGCAATTCAGCAGCCCAGAGGGAGCCTGTCCCTTGATGAAGCCCATGCCCCGAATCCGCGGAGCCGGCACCCACCAGGAACCCGCGCCTGCCTGTGAGCACCACACGCAGCTGGGGTTCCCTCCACACCTCTCTGTGAGCAGAGGGAGCCAGCCCGGCCTCGGCCAGTCCCAGAGAGGGGCCTGCACAGTGCAGCGGGCTAAAGGGACCCTCAAGAGCAGCCAGAGGGGACGCCCAGGCTGAGGAGGCGCTGAGAGCAACAAGCGAGGGCTGCCAGCACGTTGTCACTTCTCAATAGATACTAATTCCTGTTTTGGTACCAGTACCATGCTGTTTTGGTTACTGTAGCCTTGTAGTATAGTTTGAAGTCAGGTAGCGTAATGCCTCCAGCTTTGTTCTTTTGACTTAGGATTGTCTTGGCAATGCGGGCTCTTTTTTGGTTCCATATGAACTTTAAAGCAGTTTTTTCCAATTCGGTGAAGAAACTCATTGGTAGCTTGATGGGGATGGCATTGAATCTATAAATTACCTTGGGCAGTATGGCCATTTTCACGATATTAATTCTTCCTATCCATGAGCATGGTATGTTCTTCCATTTGTTTGTGTCCTCTTTTATTTCACTGAGCAGTGGTTTGTAGTTTTCCTTGAAGAGGTCCTTTACATCCCTTGTAAGTTGGATTCCTAGGTATTTTATTCTCTCTGAAGCAATTGTGAATGGAAGTTCATTCATGATTTGGCTCTCTGTTTGTCTGTTACTGATGTATAAGAATGCCTGTGATTTTTGCACATTAATTTTGTATCCTGAGACTTTGCTGAAGTTGCTTATCAGCTTAAGGAGATTTTGGGCTGAGACGATGGGGTTTTCTAAATATACAATCATGTCATCTGCAAACAGGGACAATTTGACTTCTTCTTTTCCTAACTGAATACCCTTGATTTCCTTCTCTTGCCTGATTGCCCTAGCCAGAACTTCCAACACTATGTTGAATAGGAGTGGTGAGAGAGGGCATCCCTGTCTTGTGCCAGTTTTCAAAGGGAATTTTTCCAGTTTTTGCCCATTCAGTATGATATTGGCTGTGGGTTTGTCATAAATAGCTCTTATTATTTTGAGGTATGTTCCATCAATACCGAATTTATTGAGCGTTTTTAGCATGAAGGGCTGTTGAATTTTGTCAAAAGCCTTTTCTGCATCTATTGAGATAATCATGTGGTTCTTGTCTTTGGTTCTGTTTATATGCTGGATTACGTTTATTGATATAGACCAATGGAACAGAACAGGGTCCTCAGAAATAATACCGCACATCTACAGCCATCTGATCTTTGACAAACCTGAGAGAAACAAGAAATGGGGAAAGGATTCCCTATTTAATAAATGGTGCTGGGAAAATTGGCTAGCCATAAGTAGAAAGCTGAAACTGGATCCTTTCCTTACTCCTTATACAAAAATTAATTCAAGATGGATTAGAGACTTAAATGTTAGACCTAATACCATAAAAACCCTAGAAGAAAACCTAGGTAATACCATTCAGGACATAGGCATGGGCAAGGACTTCATGTCTAAAACACCAAAAGCAACGGCAGCAAAAGCCAGAATTGACAAATGAGATCTAATTAAACTAAAGAGCTTCTGCACAGCAAAAGAAACTACCATCAGAGTGAACAGGCAACCTACAGAATGGGAGAAAATTTTTGCAATCTACTCATCTGACAAAGGGTTAATATCCAGAATCTACAAAGAACTCAAACAAATTTACAAGAAAAAAACAAACAACCCCATCAAAAAGTGGGCAAAGGATATGAACAGACATTTCTCAAAAGAAGACATTCATACAGCCAACAGACACATGAAAAAATGCTCATCATCACTCGCCATCAGAGAAATGCATGAAAAAATGCTCATCATCACTCGCCATCAGAGAAATGCAAATCAAAACCACAATGAGATACCATCTCACACCAGTTAGAATGGCAATCATTCAAAAGTCAGAAAACAACAGGTGCTGGAGAGGATGTGGAGAAATAGGAACACTTTTACACTGTTGGTGGGATTGTAAACTAGTTCAACCATTATGGAAAACAGTATGGCGATTCCTCAAGGATCTAGATCTAGATGTACCATATGACCCAGCCATCCCACTACTGGGTATATACCCAAAGGATTATAAATCATGCTGCTATAAAGACACATGCACACCTATGTTTATTGTGGCACTATTCACAATAGCAAAGACTTGGAATCAACCCAAATGTCCATCTGTGACAGACTGGATTAAGAAAATGTGGCACATATACACCATGGAATACTATGCAGCCATAAAAAAGGATGAGTTTGCGTCCTTTGTAGGGACATGGATGTAGCTGGAAACCATCATTCTTAGCAAACTATCACAAGAAGAGAAAACCAAACACCGCATGTTCTCACTCATAGGTAGGAACTGAACAATGAGATCACTTGGACTCGGGAAGGGGAACATCACACACTGGGGCCTATCATGTGGAGGGGGGAGGGGGGAGGGATTGCATTGGGAGTTATACCTGATATAAATGATGAATTGATGGGTGCTGACGAGTTGATGGGTGCAGCACACCAATATGGCACAAGTATACATATGTAACAAACCTGCACGTTATGCACATGTACCCTAGAACTTAAAGTATAATAATAATAATTTAAAAAGATACTAATTCCTTTGATGGACCTGAACAAAGCATATTGAAAATACCTGGAAAGGATATACTAGTCTAGATGTCATTAAGAACCTTTATGGAAAAGATGAGGGTGGGGGAAGTAAAACAACATTCATGATTCATGGGAGGAGATAAAATAGCAACATGAAGAGGAATTTGGAGGAGGCTGACGCTAGCCCTCATGGGTGATTTTGAGGGGTTCAAGACTTCAGTGGAGGAAGTAACTGGAACTAGAATTAGAAGTGAGGCCTGAAGATACGACTGAATTGTGGCAATCTCATGATAAATCTTGAACAGTTTGCTTCTTATGGATGAACAAAGAAAGTGGTTTCTTGAGATGGCATCTACTTCTGGGAAGATGCTGTGAACGCTGTTGGAATGACAACAGAGGACTTATTTTTTTGGAGACAGAGTTTTGCTCTGCTGTCCAGGGTGGAGTGCAGTGGCAAGATCTCGACTCACCACAACCTCCACCTCCCGGGTTCGAGCGATTCTTCTGCCTCAGCTTCTCGAGTAGCTGGGATTACAGGCGCCTGCTACCACACCCAGCTAATTTTTGTATTTTTAGTAGAGACAGGGTTTCACTGTCTTGGCCAGGCTGGTCTCAAACTTCTGACCTCAGGTGATCTGCGCAGCTCAGCCTCCCAAAGTGCTGGGATTATAGGCATGAGCCACTGTGCCCAGCTGAAATAATTTGAGTATTACATGTACTTAGTTGATAAAGCAGTGGCTTTGACAGGGTTTGAGAGGAACGACTCCAATTTTGAAAGAACTTCTACTATAGATAAAATGCTATCAAACAGCATCATGTTATAGAGAAATCTTCCTTGATGTGGCACATTTCATTGTTGTCTTATTTTAGCAAGTTTCCACAGCCACCCAAACAATTTGTCAGTCAACACCCTGATCAGACAGCAGCCATTAACATCAAGGCAAAACCCTCCACCAGCAAAAACCCTCCACTTGCTGAAGGCTCAGATTGCTCAGAACATGTTTTAGCAATAAAGTAGTTTTAAATTGAAGTATGTACTTTCTTAAAGAAATAATGATAATAACACTTAATAGACTACAACATAGTTAGTATACACATAACTTTTATAAGCACTGGGACACCAAAATATCTGTGGACTTGCTTTACTGTGATGTTTGCTTCATGGGGGTGGTCTGTAACCGAAACTGCATTGTCTCCAAGGTATACCCATATTTAAATGTCAAATGGACTTTCTCTTACTAAGGAGAATGGCATTTTCATTTCTCTCATTTTTGGAGGGAAACTCTAGAGAAGAAGCCAAGACATGCCCACTGTCCCTCCCCCATCCTATGGAGGCTGCCCAGTGCCAAAGAGGAAGTGGCCACTCACACACAGCTGGCACAATGGTCACAATCGCTACCCTCTGTGACAGGCTGGGGGAATGACTTACAGTTGAGCCCACCATATGTAATTCAGATGAGTTTAGTCATCCAGCCTCATGAGGCCACACTTTTACTACTTTCAACAAAGCTTAAACCCCCTTCCCACGTACTGTAGAAAAAAAGTGATGACTTCCGGGGTTGTTTTCTAGGCCATCTCTATCAGAACTCCTGCACCTCGGCAGATATTTCAACTCTTTGGAAAGCTACCTTGTATCCATTTTATGTCCCCCAACCCTGGATAATGTCTCTGTTTTCCATTTACCTAAAAGCATTGAAAAAAAAATCTGCTATTCAACATATCTTGGTGTTATTGTCACTGGAGGAAAATGGAAGGAGAAAAGCAAATAGAGAGTATGGAAATAAATACCTATCAGTATGGAAATGTAGTATATCATAAAAACGGCACTTCAAACCAGTGGGAAACAGTGGGTCATTCCATAAGACAGTATTGGAACAGGTTAATAAAAAGTTACCAAGTTTAATTTAGATCTCCATTGTAGTCCTTAAAAACAAAGTAGATTCCAATAAAATAAAAATTCAAATGCGAAAAATCAAAGAAAGCATCAAAAGTATAAGAAACGATGGGCGAGGTGTGGTAGCTCATGCCTGTAACCCCCGCACTTTGGGAGGCCGAGGCGGGTGGATCACCTGAGGTCAGGAGTTTGAGACCAGCCTGGCCAATATGGTGAAACCCCATCTCTACTAAAAATACAAAAATTACCCGGGTGTGATGGCGGGCACCTATAATCCCATCTACTTGGGAGGCTGAGGCAGGAGAATTGCTTGAACCCAGGAGGCAGCGGTTGCAGTGAGTGGAGATCGTGCCACTGCACTCCAGCCTGGGCAACAGAGGAGAATCTGTCTTAGAAAAAAAAAGAAAGAAAGAAAGAAAGGTTGAATGAAAAATTTTCTAAGATTGCACTGGTGATATCTTCCCGGAGCTGACATTAAAACCAGAAGCCGAGCCAGGTGCGGTGGCTCAAGCCTGTAATCCCAGCACTTTGGGAGGCCGAGACAGGCGGATCACGAGGTCCAGAGATCGAGACCATCCTGGCTAACCCAGTGAAACCCCGTCTCTACTAAAAAATAGAAAAAAACTAGCCGGGCGAGGTGGTGGGCGCCTGTAGTCCCAGCTACTGGGGAGGCTGAGGCAGGAGAATGGCGTAAACCCGGGAGGCGGAGCTTGCAGTGAGCTGAGATCTGGCCACTGCACTCCAGCCTGGGCGAGACAGAGCCAGACTCCGTCTCAAAAATAAAAATAAAAAATAAAACCAGAAGCCAAAAAGTAGTAGGTGAAAACCTCTGACTACCAATAAAATGTTTAAACTATTTCTATGGCAACAAAACAAAAGCAGAAATAACCTTCTTGTAGTCTGCTCCACTGGTGGTCGCCAATAAACCATGCTTGGCAAAAGGCATGCCCCTGTACCCACCTCGTGAACCTGAGCTGGGCTTGTGACTGGCCTTCACCAAGAGAATGTGATGGACGCTTCAGAGCTTGGCCTCAGGAGTGCTGGTAGGTCCTGCATTTGCACTCCTGGACACCCTTGAGCTAAGAAGTAAAGCTGCCAGAAGAACACAGCACTTGGAGAGGTGGTGTGGAGGGGCCATGTGGTGATAGAGAGACCTGGAGGCTACATGGAGAAGAGCACAGAATCCAGCTGATCCAAGAACTGAGGCCCCAGGACTACAGCCCCAGTCAAGCCATTCCAGCTGGTTGCCACCCATCCTCGCCTCTTAGTTGAGCTCCAGACAGCTAAGCAGAGACACCACATCTGTGGCAGAACGCAACAGGAAGAGCGCCACACTGTCCTCATGGGGCCCTGTCCAAATTCATCACCTTCAGAATTTTAAAAAGGAACACGATATGTTGTTTTAAAGACATGGGATAGGCCAGCTGCGGTGGCTCATGCCTATAATCCCAGCAGTTTGGGAGGACAAGGAAGGTGGATCACCTGAGGTCAGGAGTTTGAGACCAACCTGGGCAACATAGTGAAACCCCATCTCTACTAAAAATACACAAAATTAGCCTGGCATGGTAGCAGGCACCTGTAATCCTCCCAGGGAGGCTGAGGCAGGAGAACTGCCCAGAGGCAGAGGCTGCAGTGAGCTGAGATGGCACCAACTGCATTCCAGCCTGGGCAACAAGAGCAAAACTCCATCTCAGAAAAAAAAAAAAAAAAAGAAAAAGACATGGGATAATGTATAATGTGGCAATAGATAGCTGGAACACCGACAATCAAACTCAAAAGAAAATCAGCAAACTAGGGAACGATTAAGCAATACATATGTCAAGAGACTGATGTCTTAAATATGAAAAAAGAGCTTATGTATAAATAAGAAAAAAAGTCAACTCAATATAAAAGTAAACAATAGGATTCAAAACTTACTTCAAAGAACAAAAACATAAGTGGTTGAAAATCATTTGAAATATGTTAAGGCTCACTCAATCTTACTGAAAAACTGAGTAATATTCTTTTACTTGCCTATTGGATTGGAAGATATTTAAAAGTTTAACAATAAATAAAATTAAGTGAAATAAAATAAAATAAAAAGCAATAACCAGAATGGAGGTGATATGAGTCTCATGAACCACTTGTTGAGAGCAATCAGTTTACAAAAAACCTACTATGTCTATTTATTCATTGACCCAGCAATATAATTTCTAACAATATATCTTATAAACATGATATACTCAAGGATACAGATATATATGAACCACTATGGACTGAATGTTTGTGTCTCCCTCAACTCCATATGTTGAAAACATTGCCTTCAATGTCATGGTATTTGTAGGTGGAGCGTCTGGGAGGTAATTAGGTTTACATGAGGTCATGAAAGCAGAGAACCCTTATAGGATTTGCGTCCTTGCGAGAAGAGGAGAAATCAGAGCTCACTCTCTGTCATGTAAGGACAGCAAGAAGGCAGCTGTCAATACACCAGGAAGAGAGCCCTCACCAGGTTTCCAATCTGCTGGAACCTTCAACTTGGACTTCATACCCTCCAGAATTGTGAAAAATAAATGTCTGTTGTTTAAGCCACTCAGTCTATGGTATTTTGTTATGGCAGCCAAAGCAGAATAAGGCTGGAACAAAGATGCTCCTGAAACATCATTTGTAATACCTTAAATATTGGAAAATTCTACATGTCTACCCTTAACAACCTCATCCAATAATTTGCAACACAGCTATACAACATAATACTGTAAAGCTTCTTATCAGAGTAAGGTAGAATTATACATACTGATCTCTGAGAATGTCTAGATGTTCGTAAAGTGAAAAAAAGAATAAGTTGTAAAATAGAATTTACTGTACGATTCAATTTGTGACCTTTTATGGAAAAGATATAGGCACATGTATATTACACACTTATAGACATGCATACTTCTATATTATATTTCTAAGTACACATCGGGAGCTATTCATGGTGATTACCTCTCAGGATGGGGAATATTACACCGGCCAACATGGTATGAATAGGGAATAAAGAAGACTTACTTTTTATACTACACTCATCTGCACTGTTTTTTTGTTTTTTTTTTTAAGTGAAATATGTAACTTCTATTAAAAAGAAAAAAAAAAAAACAGTGAAATGCTTCATAGTCCTTTGTGTCAAGAGCTCTGTCATTCCCCGAAGCACAAAACCTAGGAGTTCTGTTCATCTTAATCTACACTTGGGCCTCATACACGGATATAGCGTGTTAGTTAGCACCATGCAAACACTGTCCCTCCTTTCTGGGTTGGAGAGGTATCAGGAGTGTTTGGAGGACAAGAAAAGCACATCCCCCAAACCGGCAAGCGACACTCATGACCATCAGCAGCCACAGGCTCCATTAACAAGCAGGAGAGGGATGTTTCCCTGGTCTCATCAGCAATAAACGTGCCTATGGGGAAGCAAGATTTCTAAGAAGTGCTTAAGGAACTCTAGGCATTCCTAGAAGGCCCAGGCTCTGAATTTAGATGGGAGAAAAATAGACAGATACCACTGACAATCAGGTTGTTTTAAAATGTTCTTTTTTTGCGTTGGGTGCGGTGGCTCATGCCTGTAATCCCAGCACTTTGGGAGGCTGAGACAGGTGGATCACTTGAGGTCAGGAGTTTAAGTCCAGCCTGGCCGACATGGCAAAACCCCATCTCTATTAAAAATACAAAAAATTAGCTGGGCATGGTGGCATATGCCTGTAGTCCCAGCTACTTGGGAGGCTGAGGCATGAGAATTGCTTGAACCCAGGAGCAGAGGTTGCAGTGAGCCGAGGTTGTGCCCTGCATTCTAGCCTGAGCGAGAGTGAGACTCTGTTTAAAAATAAAATAAATAAAATAAAATAAGATGTTATTTTGACCTTGACTGATTAATTTTCATGAACCTGAAAGGTGCTTGTGAAAGAACACCCTATTCTTATTATTCTATGTACAAACAGAATCATATTCACTCTTAAGCCTCACATCAAGACACTTATTTTGATATATTTTTAAAGGCTTAAAAACCAAAAGAGTTTTAATTTTCTTATCAAAAAATTTCAAGTCTTTACATCAAGGTGTTAGGATTGTTCATCTCTTTTGTGTCAACCCTGTAAACGTGAGAATTGTAATTGATCTCTGCTATGCATGAGTGACACGACAGACCTTGAATAGCTTGTGGAACTGGAACATTTTCGTTACCCACATCATGCTGTGTGTCAAACAGACATGCCAATCAGTTTGTGGATCTGAGCAGGCCATTGCACTGCAAACTTGGATGATAGGTGCAACAGTTTCACTTAGCATTCTCATTTGGAAAACATTCTGGAATATGTGAATAAATAACCGGAAAATTCCCAAATAGACATAGCATTGCAGTTCAGAAACATGAATATTTACCATGGACAGAGAGCAAGACAGAAAGCACGCACGGAAGAGAGGGTCCCCATCAAACTGAACAATGTATAAGCAAGAATTCACAGTGCAAATTGGAAGGATGATCATGGCTGCGAGGCTATAGTTATTGCTAAACAACCATAGATAAATTCTCGACTATATCATATGATAAAGAAAATAGCTAGGAAGTTACTGGAAAAAAAAAAAAAAAAAGCATTACCCCTAATGAACAAGAAAGACAAAAGAAAAAGAAAGGAACATCCAGTTGAAACACTTATCAATCAAATAGCACAACAGATATTGAGAACACTAATATGTGGTTATAAAGGATAAGAAATTTTTAAGAAGGAAAGCAATTTCCATGTTGGTATTTCGGGCCTTATGGAGACATAAGATACATTGAGAGGATTATGGAAACATAAGTGATTGAGATAAAATCCCATGAGAAAACCAAGAAGAGGGGATCGTTCATTAAATAGGAATACCACCCGTAATTGGACAGAGACAATGAAACATTTTTCTAATTACAGTACCATTCCATAAGTATACAATGTGTATTATCGGTAGGTGAATATCATAAGACAAATGAAAAGCAAACAACTAAGTAAAAATATTAAGTGGAAAAATATTCTCATGAGTGATTGATACGATTACATTTGAATTTTAGAAGATGTCATTAGTGGAGATGTGAACAGAATCAGAAGGATTTAGGATGAAGTTGGGGAAAGCTGTTATGAGGCTACTGCAATGGTCTGGGCTCTTTTGGCATTTCCTCTTTAAGCTAAAATTGACCCTTTCCTTACTATTTATTCTCATTTCCCTGATATGTGCTCTACTGGTTTTTAAAAAATCCTTCAATGTAATTTTGAATGTTATGACTTTCCTCTTCTTCTACCTGGTTCCTTTCCTTACTCTGCATTGCTGAATTATGCCAATAGTTGGCCAGGCTGGTCTCGAACTCCTGACCTGAGGTGATCCACCTGCCTCATCCTCCCAAAGCGCTGGGATTACAGGCCTGAGCCACTGCACTTGGCTGATTTTTTCATTTTTATTTCAAATTTCTGCCACGTATTTTAGATTCTCTCTTTTTAAAAGAATCTGTAACATTTTAAAAGCAATTTTGGTATTAATATTTGTGGTAGTAATAAGGTTTTACATGATGGTTTAGGATATGATGACAGTAGAATTCTTAAGGTTAACACGGCCAGGAGAATTATATGGCCAAGTGAATAGATCTTTAGACCTCTGGCTTTGGAAGCTTCTTATGAAATCCTAAGAGATTTAGAGACAACAAATGTTTACAACATTTAGGTACACAACAGCATAACACTAGACACAAATACTAAGCAATATTCAGAGTCCAAATACAGCCACACTCATTTTGCTTGTAAAATTTTAGTTTTTCAATTTGCCTCCTGCTGCACAGAAGTAATAGAGCAGGTGATTCATTTCCACGTTTGAACTGCTGTTAAGCACAGTGGGTGAAGGAGAGCGAGATGTAGGCTTCGCCTATCATGTCACCCTTGGAAGAAAGGGGAATAAAATTATAGGGCAGAATGACCTATCAAATTTCCTTGAGAGGTGCTAATTCACTTTGATCTCTCCTTCACCATAATTTCATTGGTGGGGAGGACATACATATTTATAAGTGTGGAAACAGGCAACTGTTGTTCTGTTTGCAATTTATAACAACAAAGAATTCATTTCAATTTTCATATTAGAAGTCCCAAGGTGACCTGGGAGTAGATACCAGCCCCCTGCTGTGCGGGATTTCTAACATAATAAGGAATAAAGCACAACAACAGTACAGTGCGACCTGGGCTCATGGGTAATCAATTCACATATTTACCATGGAAACAACAGTATCATGTAAAACATCATCATTACTTCAATTTGCTGATGAAAGCCCTCGGGAACCCAGGAAGTGTCTGTGTGGAAACTGGCTGATTAATTCGACTTACTCATGCTTTGTTAAAGAGTTATTGTCTTAATCATAATTAACACTAAATAGTTACTAATGGAAAAGCTGCAAGAGAGATTCAGCTCTACCTCTTATGAGGCTTCTGTGATTTTCAAACCATGAGTCATCTACAAATATATACAATGAAACAGAGATTGAGCCAAATGGGAGGACACCAGGGTTTTGATTTCTGAAGTCGGATTTAGAATTTCATTTTCTATGCAAAATACTGCATGGTATACAAATACCTCTCAGGTTATATAATCATGGTGCATTATCCTTGTATCCACAAAATGCTTAACAAACTCAGTGGGGTGAGTTCTTTTTCTTCTAAGGAAGAACAAAACTTCAATGCACAGGAAAACAAGCCAGTGCATGGCATGACCAACAAAATGCCATATAATTAGACAAAAGGTTTGAATAGACATTTCACTTACCCAGATATACGACTGGGTTAATAAGCACATGGATAAGATGTTTAATATGACTAGTAATTAGAGAATGGCTATAATGAAAGAGTTGACAAAATCTAGTGTTGGTGAGGAAGTAGAGAAACTAGAAACCAACACCTCCGCTCCCTACCACCACCTTTTGCTGGTGGGAATGCCACATATTACAGCCACTTGAAAACATTCAAGCAGTTTCTGAAACTGTTAAGCACACTACCATAAGAGCCAGCAATTCCTCTCCTAGGTATCCAACTGAGGAGAAATGAAAGTGCAGATCGACACGAAGACTTTTATGCCATGTTCATGGTGTAACTGATAATAACAACGCAAATGTCCATCTACTGGTGAATGGATAAACAAAAGGCATCATATCCTTACAATGGAATTTTGCTCATCAAGAAGAGTTTCACAGACAATAACTTTGAGAAAAATCTCAAAATTATGCTGAGGGAACTAAGACAGACAAGAGATCACATAGCATATGATTCCATTTATCTAACATTCCTAGAAAAAAAGGCAAAACTCTGTAAGCAGGGAGTTGATCAGTGTTTGCCTCGGGCTGAAGGTGGGAGTGAGGATGGCTCAAATATGCATGAAAAAACTTTTTAGGTTTATTTTTCTGAAACTGGATTGTGATAACTGGTTGCCCAATTGTAAATGTGTGTTACAAATGATCGAACTGGGCACCTACCCTGGAGGATTTGCATGACATGCAAATTATACCCCAATAAAGCTCTCAGAATTTACTAAGAACATAGTCTCTGCTCTAGTTGGTTAAAGGTTTCAGGTATTATATGATCTCACCACTACGCACTGTCATAGTGCAAACCACTGTGAAGTCTTAGCAAGTGCTGGAAATACAAATAGGTTTACAATTTAAAGGGGCAGCTGGAGCCTCAGTACTCTTTCAGTAATAAGTATGAAGACATGCCACAGAGCAAATGCTCACAGTGAAAAGTGCTGGGGAGACTGTACAGGGGTCTAGACCATGTGACTAAAGAACTGTGTCAGATGGCATTTCAACAGCTTTGTAAGTGATGACAGGGACACAGGTAAAGTTGAAAAATTACATTCCTATCCTCCTTAGCACAGGTAGTAAGCATACGTTTTTAATTACTGTCATGAGTTCTTTAACCACAGGGATATGTTCTGAGAAACAGGTCTTTGTGTGGACCTCACAGAGCATACTTACATAAACCTAGATGGTATCACCTGCTATACACCTAGGCTGGATGGTAGCGCCTTTTACTCCTGGGTTAAAAACCTGTACAGCATGTTACTGGACTAAATACTGTTGGAAGCTGTAACACCAGCCGGGCATGGTGGTTCACGCCTGTAATCCCAGCACTTTGTGGGGCTAAGGCAGGTGGATCACTGAAGGTCAGGAGTTTGAGACTAGCCTGACCAACATGGTGAAACCCTGTCTCTACTCAAGGTACAAAAATTAGCTGGCTGTGGTTACACGCACCTGTAATCCCAGCTACTTGGGAGGCTGAGGCCAGAGATGCACTTGAACCCAGGAGGTGGAGGTTGCAGTGAGCTGAGATTGTGCCACTGCATTCCAGCCTGGGCCACAGAGCGAGACTCTACCAAAAAATAAAAATAAAAAAGGAAACCATAACACAATGGTAAGTACTTGTGTATCTCAACATATGTGAACATTGAAAAGGTACAGTGAAAATACAGTATAAAAGATAAAAAAATGGTACCCCTGGGCTGGGCGCGGTGGCTCACATCTGTAATCCCAGCACCTTGGGAGGCTGAGGTGGATCACAAGGTCAAGAGATCAAGACCATCCTGGCCAACATGGTGAAACCCCGTCTCTACTAAAAATACAAAAATTAGCTGGGTGTGGTGGTTATGTGTCTGTAGTCCCAGCTACTCGGAGGCTGAGGCAGGAGAATCACTTGAACCCAGGAGGCGGAGGTTGCAGTGAACCAAGATAGTGCCACTGCACTCCAGCCTGGCAACAGAGTGAGACTGTGGTGAGAAAAAAAAAAAAAAAAAAAGGTACCCGTGAATAGGACACTTACTGTGAATGGAGCTTGCAGTACTCCAAGTTGCTCCCCTGGGTCGGTGAGTGAGTGGTGAGTGAATGTGAAGGCCTAGCACATTATTGTATACCACTGTAGACGTTATGAACATTGTACATCTAGTTTACACTAAATGTCTAAAACAGTTCCTCACTAATAAACTAACCTTGGCTTATTGTAACTTTCTGACTTTATACACTTAATTTTTAAAACTCTGACACCTGTAATAACACTTAACTTAAAACACAAACACATTGTACAGCCCTATAAATATATTTTCTTCTTTTATATCTGTATTCTATATATATTTTTCTCTATTTCTAAATTTTCAAAACTTTTAAAACTTTTTGTTGAAAACGAAGACGCTGACACACACATTAGCCTAACGGGGTAAGGATCATCCATATCACTGTCTTCCGCCCCCACATCTTGTCCCACTGGAAGGTCTTCAGGGACAGTAACACACATGGACCTGTCATCTCCTATACAATGCCTTCTTCTGGAAATCCTCCTGAAGAGCCTGCCTGAGACTGCTTTACAGTTAACTTATTTATAAGTATTAGTGTGCTCTAAAATAGCAATAAAAAGTACACAATATACATAAACCAGTAACAATTATTCATGACTATTATCAAGTACTATGTATTGTGCTTCATATGTGCTATACTTTTATATGACTGGCAGCACAGATTTGTTTACACTAGCACCACCACAAACACAAGTAATGCCTTGAGCTACTACATTACAACAGCTACAGTGTCACTAGCCGATAGGAATTTTTCAGCTCCATTATAATTTTATGGGACCACCATCCTGTATGTGTCTGTCATGGACTGAAGTGTCATTATATGACACCTTACTGCACTCAAATGACCTCCTGCTTCACCCGAAATGGAAAATCATCATCAGTGTAGCCTGTAGCGACAGTGTCACTAGGCAATAGGAATTTTTCAGTTCCATTATAATTTTATGGGACCACCATCCTGTAAGTGTCTGTCATGGACTGAAGTGTCATTATATGACACCTTACTGCACTCAAATGACCTGCTGCTTCACCTGTAAAGGAAAATCATCATCAATGTGGCCTGTAGCTACAGGATGGTGGAGTTTACTGACCTGCCAGCCAGTCACTGTGTTGAAATTTGGTAAAACGTCATCCTCTGAGGCACTCCTAAATCTTAGTGGGAAAACAAGTAGCACAGGATAGGCTGACAACTGAAGTGAAAGCAGATAGAAGGAACCTTTCAACCTCTCTTGTAGAACAACATTTCAATTACCAGAGAAAGTGGATTCTCTGGGATGCTACAAGGCAGATGTCAGCCTCAATTGGTTAAATCCAAGAAACATCGACTGAATTTCTCAAAAACAACAGGGAATCCCGCATCTAATTCCGATTCATGTTTAAAAAGCCCAGAAAATTAAGTTACATACAATAAGGCAAGTAATAACATTATTACCACTTTGTTGCCACTCTGGATTCAAACAAAAGGGACTCCAACAAACCCCCCTGTTGTCAAATGCAGAAGATGAAATTGGCAGACCTCACTTCTCTTCCTTGTTCTAGCTATTTCCTGCTTGTCTTTTAAAATTCCCATTAGGTCTTACGGTTTTGAAAAAGATTTTCCTGACCCCTTAATGTACCCCCACTTTCAGCCACCTTACTTACAGTCTGATTTAGATGTTCCGTTGTTTTGCCCTGGTATGCAAAACGGATGTCTATCATTGCTCACATTGCATGCAAACAAATATTAGTTTACTTTTTTCTCTTATATTAGAAATCTGTCAAGGGAAGGGGGAAATATACGTGTGTGTGTATATGCTTATATTTGAACGCGTGCACATACATATATGTAAATTTGCTTAATTTCCTAGATCCTGAACTAGAATTTCATAAATTATTTGTGGGGATATAACACAAGGACATGAGGTAATTCCTACATTAAATGGAGTAACTAACATAGGTCAGCATTAAGTTGCCATTAAAAAGTTCTAAAGTATGCATTACTCATGTTTGGATACTATGTAACCTGTAATCAGATCTGAATTCTGGAAATACAGGCAATGATTACAAGAGTCTAAGGATAAAGAAGCCAGCATAAGCCTACAAAATAAAGAGAAGGTTTTGGAGAAGTTAGAGTTTTGTTTTTAATTTTCGCATCTCTTGGATTTTATAGCAAATGAGACTCAATTAACTGTAATAAAATATGCATGTTCTTATGCTGTGATCATATTTCACAATAGCAGTTTAAACAAAACCATGACTCAGTGTGCTGATGTTATTTCCTGTTGCTGCCACCTGTGGACACCAGGTCACAGCTCCCTCCAGGTTGGCAGGCGTCTTGCGGCACGACTGGAGGATCCTTCCACGTGGCTTCCCTGTTCCTGACCTCAGCAGCTTGTTTCCCATACCTTTGAGTGTACATTTCCTCGGGTCACTCCTTAGCATACAATCCTCCACTGAGTGGATCCCCATCACACATATAAAGTAGATTCCGCAGCCGGGTGCCGGAGCCGGGGCTCACGCCTGTAATCCCAGCACTTTGGGAGTGAGTCTTAACATTTGACCTCAACAGTGATGTCAGGTGAATTCTGGGCATGTTCCCAACCTCCCAACGACCAGCTCTGGTTCTTGTTTCTGGAGGGACTCTCTTCCCTTCTTTACTCACAGGGCACTTTCCACAGTTTACACTTTCACTGAAATAGGTTATCTCATCTTCCTGCCTGTTAACTGTATTTGAAAAGGAAATCGAATGTTGAATTTAATGCTGTGGAGATGGTAAGAAACTGCTCAGAACAATTAATTCCCTCATGTTTTTTTTAACAGCTTAAAAACCAGCTTGCTTGAAGTTTCACACGGCACGCACTTTTTTTTTTGTGTTGGCCTGTAATCCCAGCACTTTGGGAGGCTAAGGGGGGCAGATCACCTGAGGTCAGGACTTTGAGACCAGCCAGGCCAACACGGTGAAACCCAGTCTCTACTAAAAATACAAAAATTAACTGGGCGTGGTGGCACGTGCCTGTAGTTCCAGCTATCAGGGAGGCTGAAGTGGAAAAATTCTTTGAACCCGGGAGGTGGAGGTTGCAGTGAGCTGAGATCATGCCACTGCACTCCAGCCTGGGTGACAGAGCGAGACCCCGTCTCAGTAAAATAAAGTAGATTCCTCCTCCTCTTCTTTTTATTTGCAAAATATTGCAAACTCACTAAAAGTTATTAAAATAGTACAAAAGACTGTTCTTCACCTAGGTTAACCCCTTGTTATCAATTTTGTGAGATTTCCTCTTTCTGTCTCTGCTTACATATAACGAATATAACATAGTTATTACTGTATGTATAACTGTATTGTTACTGTTGCTATGGAGTGCCTGAGTTCTTAGACAGTAATTTGCAAACATCATGATCCTCTACCCCCTAATAGGGTAGTGCCTCCTGAGGAGGAGGACACCTTTAGGCAACTGCAGGACAATCATGAAGTTCAGCTGGTGCAGATTCTGGAAGGAACTTGCAAGACCCTTCATAACCTGGCCCACCTGGCTTCCTCTTTCCCTGTCTGCCTGGTACCCTTTGCACTTTGCCTAATTAAGAAATGGCCATTCCTTGCTATCCTCCATTCCTTCGTACACAGGCCCCTGCCTTTCAAGCATTTTTCCAATTCCCTTTCCTCAGCTGAGCTCACTATTGCATCTGTGTCTGGACTTGAATCCAGGCTCTGGCGCTTGGTAGTTATGGGACCATGGGGTAGTTACTTAATCTCTCTGGGACTCAGATTCCTCATCTGTGAAATGGGATTAGAAAAAGAAACCATCTCCTGGGATTTATTGTGAGGTTAAAGTCAGATATTTTAGGTCAAGAGCTAAAGAATACCTAGAAAAAGTGAGCATTCAAAATCTACTTACTGCCCCTATCACGCTACCATCATCACCAATCATTTCTCAGGCCTCATGTTAAACCTCACACTCCAGGAAGACCTCACTGATCCTCAAATACGAATCCAGTGGCCCAGACTGTGTGCTTAGGCACCCTGCATTAAAACCACCTACTATAATTTACCGGAAGTATTTTCTATTTGTTTCCTCCTAGTTTGCGTTTAAAAGTCTTTGCAACAGTGACTAAGTCTGACTTGGTCCATTTTGAAAGGCTAGGATTTAGCATAGTGCCTGACACACAGCAAGATTTTAATAGCTACTCACTGAATTTATAAGTGAATTTCAGTAATTCAGAATTCAGAATGAATTTCAGAGTCTCATGGCCGAAATTTCCCAAACTCGGCTGACAATTGATTTTACAGGGGAAGTCCAGGCAGGTTAAGAGCAGCCAAGGTGACTCATTCTTCAGGGGCTCAACACCCATTCCCCACTGCCCAGGGAAAAGTGTTTGCGTGCCGTGTGAAACTTCAAGCAAGCTGGTTTTTAAGCTGTTAAAAAAAAACATGAGGGAATTAATTGTTCTGAGCAGTTTCTTACCATCTCCACAGCATTAAATTCAACATTCGATTTCCTTTTCAAATACAGTTAACAGGCAGGAAGATGAGATAACCTATTTCAGTGAAAGTGTAAACTGTGGAAAGTGCCCTGTGAGTAAAGAAGGGAAGAGAGTCCCTCCAGAAACAAGAACCAGAGCTGGTCGTCGGGAGGTTGGGAACATGCCCAGAATTCACCTGACATCACTGTTGAGGTCAAATGTTAAGACTTACTGGGAAAAGATATTGTTGTTGTTGTTTTCTGGTGAATCCAGAGGAAGGAAACATATTAAAATTCTAATGAATGACTAAAGTGAAAATACTTTACAGGCTTACAAATGAAAACTTTCCCAATTTTTTCCTTACATAAAGATTATGCATACAAATTTAAATACCACAAGATCCAAATATATAATAATTTATGATAGGTTAATATAAAGTTACACTTTTTCAATTTGATAGAATTGCATCTTTGACTTTATAGAAATGTTCTTTAAAAATGTCTTTAGACGCTGGGTGCGGTGGCTCAGGTTCGTAATTCTAGCACTTTGGGAGGCAGAGGCAGGTGGATCACGAGGTCAGGAGATGGAGACCAGCCTGGCTAACAGAGTGAAATCCTGTCTCTGCTGAAAATACAAAAGATTAACTAGGTGTGGTGGCGGGTGCCTGTTGTCCCAGCTACTTCAGAGGCTGAGACAGGAAAATCGCTTGAACCCGGGAGGTTGAGGTTGCAGGGAGCCGAGATCGCACCACTGCACTCCAACCTGGGCGATAGAGCAAGACTCCATCTCAAAGAAATAAAAAATGTCTTTATAAACTCCTATTTATATACACATTGATATCTAAAGGAAGATCCATTTTATACTTCAGTAGTCTCATTTTCAGTTACATGGAGTTGCAACTAAATGCATTAAAGATACAATTGAACTTATTCCCAAATGTCAAGGGTCCCTGCCAAGATTTAAATCCAATCACAATATGAATGATGTCTAGGAGACTCAATGGGGATAAAATAAACAAACAAACAATATGGAAGATATCCTTCTTCTTTGCTAGTTGATGATGAAGAAAATAAGGGTGGCTACCATACTTTACTAGGCACTTACCACATGCCAGGCACTGTGCTGAACTTTTTATGTCTCTTCTCCACCCCACGAGACTCATTTAAGGTTTGTATTTATTATTCCCAATTTAAAATTAAGAACACTGGAGCTGAGAGAGGTCAAATATCTTTCTCTAAATTACTCAGCTAGTAAACGATGCAGTGGATGCTGAACTCAGTTCTGTTATCTATTTTAGGAACTTTTCAAAATTAACTGTTCTGTTTGAAAGTTACGGAGAGTCTACCTCTAGGTAAATGGGAGTGGCCAACACTCGGAATGACAAGGAACTGCCACTTCTTCGTTCTTGGCCTGTAGAAAGATAGTCGGTGAGGGAGACATGCTATCATCTGTTTGGTAGTCCTAAAAGAGATTCATACTTATATACCTAAATACGCAGGTCAAGACCTGGGAGAATTTCCCTATTATATGTTCCTGTAGCTGAGCGATGTTTCCTTTGTAGCGGGAGTCGCAGATTCAGTTTCACCTGTCTGTTGTGGTTATTAGATTGAGGTCATCTCCCTCACTTGACTTACCCTCCAAGAGAACAGGGAACTTATCTGGCTGGACACACACTGGCTCTCCAGCCCTGGAGCACTTTGCAAAGGTGAAGTACTGAATAAATATTTCAGAATGAATGCATAAGGGAAATGTGTGTTCAGGGTGCTGCAGCAGTTGAGCTCTTAATACATCGACCCTTTCAACACATTCCTGGAGCCCTGTGGCCTCTACCAAGGCTACCTTTCATGTTCCTCTTATCCCTGTTGCAGTAATTTGCAAATTGAGGCGTATATAATCCAGTGAGTTTTAGGTCTGGTTGCACTCTAATTGTAGTCCATGAAACAAGCAAAAGAGTGTATTTTAAAATGAAAATATAGGAGCATTCTTTGAAACTGAATCTAAGTCCAACAAGCCTACAAGAGATATAACTGTCTTTCTCTATAAGACATTCAAATGAGCTCTGAAGTGGTACAACACGGGCAAGTAGTGGCAAACGCTGGGAATCTTCTAACAGAGTCAAATAAATGCAGCCATTAGAGAAAATCCCTCTAACTCTTGCTTCTCCTTTTTAAAAGACAATTAAGTTACATTTTGATAAACAAGGCTCAGATAAATGAGAACATTTAATACTAAAGGATACCTGTTCTAGAATGACTGGTGGGCAGAAAATTACAGTTTTAGATACTTTGTGTGTGGGGGAGAAGATACTATACACTAAATGAAAAAAAAATACACACACGGGGGTTGTTTTATAGTTTGCCAATGACAGTTTGTTAACCAGTATTTTCCTTCCTTAATCATCTTTTTATAAGTGAATTTGTGGATTCTCCAAACCCACTTGCATGTACATGCTTTTACTCATATACTGTGAAGAGGATGGCAAAGTGTCTGAAGAACAATGAAGGAGGTTAATCAAAACAGTGAATACGTCACTACCTCTTACATACAGGAAAATTAGGCTTCCACATTTCTAAGCTGAAAAAATGCTTAATAAGGGGTAAAAAGGAAAATAAACACTGCATTAACTTATAGAGTAAAATAACCTACACTTATAACTATAATAGAAGAAAATCAAAAGTCATGTTAATAAAAAGCAAAGATGATAATAGAGTCCATTTAATTATATTTGAATTAGAAAATGACTAAGGGAAATGTTATTTTAAAACAGAAAAGACATTTTTACAACTGAAATTTAAAAGAAACATATTTTAGGAAATCAATCTAAACAATAATTTCATCTTTAATGGAAATATGAGTAGTTAGAATTTTTAAAGTGGTTACTAAAAAATTACTTTGCTTGAACCTGGGAGGCAGAAGTTGCAGTGAGCCAAGACCCTGCCACTGCACTGCAGCCTGGGCAACAAAGTGAAACTCTGTTTACAAAAAAAAAAAAAAAAAAAAAAAACTTTACAAAAATAAATAGTACCATAGTAAATGTCTCAATGAAATTATTTTAGAAGGAAGAACTTTAGATAAAGTTACTGAAGAAGCATTAAAAAAAATTAGAACAATCTGTTATCATTGTTAAGGAAAAGAGTGAACAAGGATAACATTTATTTTTGCTTACTGTTATGGACCAAATATTTGTTCCTTCCCCAGATTTATATTTGGAAATACGCCCACTATGATGGTACCCCTGGGAGATGGGGCCTCTGGAAGGTGATCAATAATTAGAACCTTCATTATTGGGATTAGTGTCTTTATGAAAGTTGCTTTCTGCTACGTAAGGACATAAGGAGAAAGTGGTCTGCAACCCAGAAGAGAGCTCTCACCAGAGCCTGACCTTGCCGGCACCCTGATCTTGGACTTCCAGCCTCCAAAACTGTCAGAAATAAATATCTGTTGTTTATAAGCCATTTAATTGTGATATTTTGTTATGGCAGCCTGAATGGATGATGACATTTATTAATAGTTGGGAAGACAGGGAAAAATAATTTATGATGGTTAAAAATACAGACTGGTAGGAGGAAATAAAGAACAGCTTTGAAAGACAAACCATACTCGATCAGGTAAATTCCCTTTATGACTCACTGTGTCGATTAGAAGAGGCAGGAGATTTAATATTTCTTAGCTTCATAAAGTCTTTAGTTGCATTCCACAGGATTTAGTCATAAATACGTGAATATAAACTTCAGCCCTACAAGAAGTTAAGTGGCTCCATATGGACTGGGGTGGGAGGTGAGATGAGATAGAAAATATAACTATCATCTGTTGAGGAGATACCATTTGCCAGACACCGTACTATAGTATCTTACACATTATTTCCTGGAATTACAACAGCTGACCTAGTGAGGTAGGTGTTTTTATTTTAACTTTCACCTATGAATAAACAGAGGCTCAGAGTGTAGTTAAGAAACTTGATCAAGGTCACCTAAGTTCCAAGTGTCAGGGCTGGAATCTGTTGATTTTTCAAAGCATGTTTCTCTGCCCCTGAGCCTTTGGAGTTAACATGGGGATTCATGAGAGCATTTCTTAAAAACCTGTCTTGGATCTAACTTGAATAGGCTCAAGCTCCTCAAACAGTTAAACACAGAGTTACCATATAACGCAGTAAGTCCACTCCTATGTATATACCCCAAAGAAGTACAAACGAGGACCCAAACCCACACTTGTATACATATATTCAGAGCAGCAGTATTCACGATACCCAGAAGGTGGAGGTACTCCAAATGTCCATCAACAGGTGAGTGGAAAAACAAAACGTGGTGTATATATATACAATGGAGTATTATCTGGCCATAAAAAGTAATAAAGCATTTCTACATATGACAACCTGGATGAACCTTGTAAACATTATGCTAAATGAAAAAAGCAAAACACAAAATGACAAATATTATATAATTCCTTTTATATGAAATGTCCAGAGTAGACACAACTATAGAGGTGGAAAATAGCTTAGTGATTGCCAGAGACTGAGACAGAAAGTAGCTTAGTGATCGCCAGAGGCTGGGAAGACAGGGAAATGGACTAACTGCTTACTGGGTATGGAGTATTATTTTAGGGTGATGAAAATATTTTGTAACTAGATAGAAGTAGTGTTTACAGAGCATTGGGAAGGTACTTAATGCTACTGGATTGTTAATTCTGAAATGTTTAGTTTTGTGTGAATTTCATCTTTTTTTTTTTTTTTTTTTTTTTTTGAGATGGAGTCTTACTCTGTTGCCCAGGTTGGAGTGCAGTGGCATGATCTCGGCTTACTGCAACCTCCGCCTACCAGGTTCAAGTGATTCTCTTGCCTGAGCCTCCCAAGTAGCTGGGATTACAGGCACATACCACCACACTTGGCTAACTTTTGTATTTTTAGTAGAAATGGGGTTTTGCCATGTTGGACAGGCTGGTCTTGAACTGACCTCAAATGATCTACCTGCCTCGCCTTCCCAAAGTGCTGGGACACAGGCATGAGCCACCATGCCTGGTCTCATGTCAATTTTTTAAAAAGGCTCAAAACACTTCCTAAAATTATGAAGCCCATGAATAATGTCTGCAACCCATGAATCGATAAAAAGGAAATAATGGGATTCCTTGTTTTTGTAATTGAATAAACAAGGAAGGTATTCCCTTTGCCTTGCACAGACTGCATTTTCAGTAAGATGGAAAATTGTTGGCAATACCACTGAATATCCCTGAAGCCAGCATTCTCTCTTGGACAGAGATAAAACAATGAGCCAGACTGGGGATCAGATGGCCTGGGTTCCAGTCCCAGCTCAAGGAAGAACTAGGTGAACTAAGCAGTTCACAACCTGACCTCTTGGTGTCTGTTTATCTACCCATAGATGTGAGTGAAATTAGGCCAGATGGATGAATGATTGCTACATTACCTTCTAACCTAAAACATTTATAAGTTAATATTTTATTAATGAAATGAAACAAACTGTGATTTCGTCTTGTGTATAATAGCTATAATAATAAATAGTATCCAGAAAGTGCTGGGAGCAATACATTAGGAGTGATGTATGATGTACAGAGAAAAATGAGAAGATTGTTCTTCAAATATTATCTGGGAAGAAACAAGTCATAATGGATCAAAAGTTTATACAATTTAGTAATCTACTTAAATGCAACAGTTCTCAGCAGAATATAGCATTTCACTCTTTACCTACATGGCTGAGTACTTCATTGTAATACTAAATATTCCTGCCCATAGTAGAAACTCATACGTATTGCTGAATAATCCTGACACTAAATCACTGTGGTAGGCAGAATAATGGCTCCCAATGATGTCTATGTCCAAATTCAAAAACCCTGCAAATAGGAATATGTTACTTTACATGGCAAAGGGAAATCAAAGTTGTAGATAATAATCAGCTGATCTTCAAATACGACGAGGATCCTGAATTACTTAGGTGGTAGCAATATAATCACAGGATCCTTAAAAGATAGAAGGGGAAGGCAGGATAGTCAGGGTCAGAGTGTCACAAGAAAGAGGCCACTGGCTCCTGTTGGCCATGAGGATGAAAGGGGCCATGGGCCCAGGAATGGCAGCACCTCTACAACCTGGCAAGCACAAGGAAAAGGACTTTCCCTGAGAGCTTCCGGAAAGAACATAACTCTGCCAACACCTTGATTTTTAGGACTTCTGACCTATAAAACTCAAAGATAATACACATGTGTTATTTTTAGCTGCTACCTTTGTGGTAATCGGTTACAGGAGCTGAAAAAAATATGTAATAGATTGTTTTTGAGTGAACGAATGAATGAACTCATGGATGTGGGACGTCAAAGTAGACACGGTGGCCAGGCGCGGCGGCTCACGCCTGTAATCCCAGTACTTTGGGAGGCCGAGGTGGGTGGATCATTTGAGGTTAGGAGTTTGAGGCCAGCCTAGTCAACATGCTGAAACCCTGTCCCTACTAAAAATACAAAAAAATTATCTGGGCATGGTGGTATGTAACTGTAGTCCCAGCTACTTGGGAGGCTGAGGCAAGAGAATCGCTTGAAACCGGGAGGTGGAGGTTGCAGTGAGGTGAGATCGCACCACTGCACTCCAGCCTGGGAAACAGAGTGAGACACTGTGTCGATTAAAAAAAAAAAAAAAAAAGAAAAGAAAAAAGTAGACATGGCACCCAGCACCCCCAGAGGCATTGTGTGAAGTTTCAAGAAGGTACTAGAAGGTGAATTTGTGTCTATATTTATCCCTTGATATTGAACTTCCCAGCCTCCAAAATTGTAAAAAGTAGATTTCTTTATCAATTACCCAGTCTGTGGTATTCTGTTACAGTGACACATAACGGACTGAGGCACTGACCAACAAAAATTGTCCTGAGAAAGACAGGGGCACCTATTTTAATAATGACATGACAACAAACACCATTCTGAAAGAAAGCAGAGTAAAGAGTTCCTCTGAGTTTTAAAAGCACACAAAATATTTAATAATAGATTATAGGTATTGATGCTGAAGACTACTTATGGATTATTTGTACTTCCCCCAATGGAAAGCAGAAAGATTTTAATAAGTATAGTTATCAAAATATATATGATAAAATATTACAAAAGAATTTAGCACAAAACTGTGATTTCAAGAGAATAAAATGATTTAATTTCTTACTGATTAGGAGATTGTAGAGGAGAAGAAAACAATTCATCCATTGAAGGCAATGCTATCATAGAGTTTAGCAGGAACTTCAGTGAATGCTTTAGTGAAAGCATCAACCATATTTTTCCAAGTTATGTGACTCCTTTAAAAAGCCTAAAAATGTTTTTTAACGCTAAAGTTCACAGAAAATCAACTTCTAATCTTTTAAATATGTTAGATTAAAACATTTTCTCTTATAAAAATTTCAGAAATATTTGTAAAAATCTCAGTTAACATAATTAAGGTTAATCTTTGCAATGTGAAAAAAATACAGTTGTCTTTTCTCTGATGTATCATGGTTAATTGAAAACAAACATACATATTGTTTTATGTTGGTTTGTGTTCCCGAAACAGTTCAAATGTGCTTCCTCCCACATAATGTTTAAGATCATTAAAAATATAAATTTGTGTTCATTGAATCATTTATATTTTTGTATCAACTATAATTACGTTTTCCAGAATATCACCTTAAAAATGCTTTCCAAGATCTTTAGGCAAGTTAAAACCTTGAAATAATATTAAATTAATTGAAAATCTTTTGATACTCAGAAAATTTCAAAGTAATATAAAAAGAATACTGAGACATTATTAAGCATCATTTTAAGTTTGTATTCTCTTATTTTTATTTTTAAATGCTCGAGGGAAGCCATATATTTAGCTTATGTTAATGACCATTTTCATTTTTGCCACTTTACAAAGCAAAAAAAGGATGTATATAGCTATAAAAAAAAATCATGTTTTGTGTGTCTCTGACTTTTGTGTGTCTCTGACTTTGCTTGGTACAACACACAATCTCAATTATCTGTGAACTCTCTTGCTGAAACAGAAATTATATTTATACAGATGGTTACAACTATACTAGCAGGAAGAACGAGAGAAAAAGAAAAACATGTATGTGCCTTTCTTTTTCAAGAACAAAGACTCATTTTTGAATAAAGCGGCAGTTCTCAACATTTTGTCTCTCCATCCAGTAGATTCTTAAAATTTACTGAGGAAGCTAAAGATGTTTTATTCTGTAGTTTATAATGCGGGTTATAAGTATCAATATTTGATGTTTTAACTCACTAAAACCGGCCGGGTGCCATGGCTCACACCTGTAATCCCATCACTTTGGGAGGCGGAGGCAGGCAGATCACGTGATGTCAGGAGTTTGCGACCAGCCTGGCCAACATGATGAAAGCCTGTCTCTACTGAAATACAAAAATTAGCTAGGTGTGGTGATGCACGTCTGTAATCCCAGCTACTTGGAAGGCTGAGGCAGGAGAACTGGTTGAACCCGGGAGGCAGAGGCTGCAACGAGCCGAGATCATTAAACCAGGCTGCACTCCAGCCTGGGTGACAGAGCGAGACTCCGTTTCAAAACAAAAACATGTTCTGTATTGCCCATAATCTGTTTTTTAAATATAATTTCAAGATATTGTCCCTGAAACTCTGCAATGGGAGGCTTAAGGAATGTGATAGCTTGACAAAGGGTTGGAGGAGGGTTTCCAGGTCTTAAACAGGAGAATCTCTTGAACCTGGGAGGCAGAGGTTGCAGTGAGCTGAGATCGCGCCATTCTACTACAACTTGGGCGACAGAGCGAGACTCCATCTCAAAAAAATAAGTAAAATAAAATAATTCCACTCTGCAAGCTTTTGTTGTTGGATACTTCCTTTTGTTTCAATTCAAATACTGTGCATGACACTGAAATTGCAAATTGCTCTCATTATACCTACCTGAAAGGAAAAAACTCAAGAGATGTGACCAAGAAATATGAGCACCTTTACACCAACAGAGTAAATAGGAGAAGATTGTTCATATCATTTATTTGGAAACGTTAAGGTTGGAACTACAATCTAACATTTGACAGAAAAAATTTTATATCAGAGATCTACAATAAAAAATACAGCATATACCCCTTTAAGAGTAGGCAAAAAGAGAAAATAGCTGGAGTATCCGACAGGAGATATTTTGAGGCAAAAAAATTTAAAATAGACATTTGCAAAGATGACGATTAGGGAAGACGGTTTTCTTCTAAAGACACATGCAGGGAAGAAAGAAATCTTTATTCTTATCTGGGTTGCAAATGGCACTTTTTGCAAAAGAACTGCTACTTACTTCTAGAGTCAGCTAAAATGATATCAAACTTTTTTAAAGATGCCTTCTTAAGGCAGAAAGTATCTTAATTTAGTTTTAAGATATTTTAGGCTTATTAACCTCAATAGTGAACTTGAAGATATTCCATTAAATCCACTGTCCACCAGTCTATTATAGACATATTACAATTCTCCTGCCAATATCTTGTCTTCTTTATGAAGTTGGCACAAAGCCAAAAATAATTATGTCAAATAAGACAAAAAAAAAAAAAATTAACCACGAAATTCTATTTCATGTCATTCATCAAATGCTATCAATACACTCTGTGCCAAGCACTGGGTTAGAAGAGAACAATTACATTATTTGTCATTTATTTTAACTTTAATTCATCTTTTATAAATGCACAAATAAGTATCTTTTAGACATGAAATGTAATATGTGGATAGTATATTTTGAAGGAATATAACAGTTTAATGCTATTTTCACAAACGATTATTTTATGCTTTAAAGAAGTTTTCAGTAAGTGAATGGAAATCTTGAGATAAAGTCCAATGATATGACTTGCATTTTCCCAGCAGCCTCTGAGGAAGCAGCCTGAGGGATCATGACCTGAGTAATCAGCCTGAGGAATCAGCCTGAGGAAGCAGTCTGGGGGATCAGCCTGAGGGAATCAGCCTGCAGGATCAGCCTGGGGAATGAGCCTGGGGAATGAGCCTGAGTGAATCAGCCTGCGGGATCAGCCTGGGGAATGAGCCTGGGGAATCAGCCTGAGGGATCAGCCTGAGGGAATCAGCCTGGGGGATCAGCCTGAGGGATCAGCCTGAGGAATCTGGCTGCAGGGAGAATGGAAGTCCTATCATTGGACTTTATCTCACCTTCTTTCACCATGTTCTGTATTGCCCATAATCTGTTTTTTTAATATAATTTCAAGATATTGTCCCTGAAACTCTGCAATGGGAGGCTTAAGGAATGTGATAGCTTGACAAAGGGTTGGAGGAGGGTTTCCAGGTCTTAAACAGGGCCACACTGCCCGCGAGGCCTGGCACAGACCCTGTGCTGAATACGTGGAAGCTGCTTATTGCCTTATTACCCCATCATCACTTTCTTGCTGTTCTGCTTCCTTCTTGGGGCCATTGAAGGTTCCTCAGCATTGGGCCCCAACTCCCTTCTCCATCCTTCCCACCCACCTCTGTGCTAAGTCCCAGAAACTGGTATTGTCATTTCCCGTAGATCATGAGCCTCTGAACCTAGAGACTGTCTGGATCACTTTCTGGGGGCCAAGGACAGTGTGATCCCTGTCCTTCAGGTGATCCCTGAGACTTTTATTTTATTCTCTAAATAAAAGGTGAAAGACTCTGTCCAAACTAGTTGCTTTAGGAATTGTACTCCTTATAAAGCAAAGAACACATTGTCACACAATTGATTTTATCATAGTCATGAAATCTATGTTAGAATAGCCCTTTTTTCTCAGCCAGGCAGAGACTTTGAAGAGTTAACTTTTACTGTATCACAGTGGCCTATTTAATGCCATACAAGAACACAGAATACATGCTGTATTTACAAACTTCAAAGGAAGCTAGCTATTTGCATTTTTATCTATAGGAGAGGAGAGAAACATGTTTCCTTTTTGACCTTTTATCCTCAAGTTATATATGAGGAAGATTAAATTTGTCGGTATTGTCAGTGTAATCCATTTAGGATTTTAAACCATAACAGTGGAAAATATCAAGATTGACTTTAATGCCTACTGAATGTAATTTTAAAAAAACCTACTAGATGAGATGCTGAAAAGGAGAGAAAGCCTCAGTTATGGGAGGACCAATTGGAAGTTTTTCAAAATAAGCATCTGAAATAATGGGCCCCCTATTGCTTGCATCCAGACATTAATCTTTTGTTTGTCCTGGCAAGGTGAGAAAAAAAAATTGGGTTACCATCAAAACCAGGTAATATAGCCAGCTCACTTGTAGATCACATGGCTTTAGTAAGCAAAGATGCTGCTGGATTCTAATGAATGTGGGATCAGAATGTTTTCTTTGAATGTGTACAGTGGTGGTCTATCCGGTTTTCTTCCTTCCATATATCTGTCTCTTTGAATGACACCAAGTGGATTAATGTTCCTAAAGCCCTAGTTGGGAAAATTATCATTCTGCCTCCTGCCAAGCTTTCATCCATTCCCACTATATGCCAAATAAGCTCGTAAATAAACATAAGTTGTACTCAAAGTCTTCTAGGACTTAACAGTAACCTATCTTTCCTTTTATCTCAACTTTCTCTCCCAGGTACACCAAGTTGCAGCTAAACCAGACTGTGGTTTGTTGCCTATTTCTGGATTTTTGCTCATTCTTCACTACCACTGATAATGTTCTCTCTACCCGCTACCTTTCAAATCCCACCTGCACTTCGAGATTCAGTTCAGCTCCCAGATCCATCTTGAAGCTAGACATGACAGTTTCCCTCTTTTGCAGCAGCAGAGAAATATGTTTGTACTCACAATATTTGTCATACCCTAGATTTTAAGCTCCCGAAATGGATGAGCCTTCTCTTACTATTTTTATATCTCCCACTGTCCTGCCAAGTACGAAGAAATATTTTTTATATTTCTATATATTATTCCTACTATAAATGCCTTAGGGTGATGAGAACTTCCTCAGGGTAAACACTTAGTTTTTGGAATTATACTTATCCCTTACAGTATTTAGAATTTATTTAGTAAATGCTTTATTTGTTAACTAAACGAGTAGAAACTATATTTCCTAAAACTACAAGTAGGAATTTTGTCTATCTCAGAGACAGCAGAATACGCTTAGTATTTCAATAAAGGACAGTTTTTTAGAATAAATAGCATACTTTGGAAGCCTAAAATAGATGGAAAAGATGCAGTTTCTTATTTATTATGCTTCTGGATGTGTTTTTAATTTATTTCCCTAGAAGAGCTCTTAGGCAAAGTGATAACTTGGTTTAGAATCTCAAGGAGAAATAAAGATGAAAATAAATACGGTTCTTTACCAAATTGCATGCACATCACACACACACACACACACATACACACACACACACAATATAAAAGAGACAGCACAAACCCTGTCTTGAATCCATAGAATCCTCAAAGGCATGCATTTCGGAGTATTAATGATGACACTGATAAAACATTCAGATACTGACTTAGATTCTGAGTCTGCTGAAAGGGTGTCCTCACAGTGAATGCCTTCCTTTCCTTCTGAGATCCACCAAAAAACATACTCTTCTGTTCAGAGTGATCTTAGAATTCAGTTTATTTTTATGGCTTGGAAAATCTACTCCTGGAAATCTGTTCTTTAGAAATACTAGCAAGGCTGTAAAGACCTAGGTACACTGCTGTTAATCCCAACATTTGGAGAAGGAGGAAAAGTAAGCGATCTCAACGTCTACTAATAGGATGAAGCTAAATAAATTACAGTACAATGAATGCATACTCTGCAGCCGTTGTGATAAATCAAGTATGTCCATAGGGGTCCTTGGTTAAAAGGCTGTCCATGATGTTTTGTTAAACGTAAAAAGCATGTTGCAAAAGATGGGGAAATATCCAAATTGTTGAACACTTCTGTAGATCTCATTTTTCTTTGAGTAATATTCTATGTATCTATGCACTTATATTTATAGACAGACATACATATGTATAAATTTGAGTATATATGTTGATATCTGCAAGTGCTTATACATCTGTTTATGTGTAGATGTATGTACAAATGTTTATATATGTTATATGTAAAATATATAAGCTATATATGTATGTACATACCTTTATAGATATTTTTACAGCCATAGATAAAAAGATGTAGAAAGATTCAGAACAACTTAGAATAATTATCTCTTTTACGGGCTTAAAGGAGGGAAAAGTGAACTTTTATTCACTTAGAAATAGAAAAAAAGAAAAAGGTAGCAGAAGTTCAAAACTGTGGTGTTTATTTGGGGGCCTGTCCTGATTCATGAATCAGATTTGAAATATACGTAAAGACTTTTCCTAAAAATGGTCATTCTTCTGACTTGATCTGGGGACTTTATTGATTCCAAATGGTTCACAATGACGCTGTATTCTGTCATCTTTTACAGCAATTGTTCCTCCTTCCATGTATCTCCCTGTGACTGCAGGAGGCAAGGGCTTCCCCAGACCACTCCCCTCCCTCCTTCACACCTGCCTGGACAAGTCCCACAGCGATACCTGTCATGGAACTAGATCTTGTATTCATGTGTTAAACAGAGCTCTGTAGCTGATTCACAAGAAAGTAAGTTCCTTTCAGTGAAACAGAGTTGTAGCATAATTGTTCAGTTTTAAAGGGATATTTTTCACATCAAAAGATGATTTAATACAGAATTATTTCTTAAATAAGCTGCCTTCATACATTTAAAATAAACTTTAACAAATATTTGACTTACTCTCATATACTTGACATTACCTAATATGCACCTTGTACACCTTTGGTATGGATTACAGTTTGAAACCAAAACAGAGGCACCTTCTCTTATGCCATCCTCTGAAAGCATATTTCAGGCTGAGAGTATCTATTTTGCATTTTCTTATTGTGTATCTTGAGATGCAATTTCTTTCTTTTCTTTTTTTCTTTTTTGAGACAGAGTCTTGCTCTGTTGCCCAGGCTGGAGTGCAATGGTGCGACCTTGGCTCACTGCAACCTCCGCCTCCCAGGTTCAAGCGCTTCTCATGCCTCAGCCACCCGAATAGCTGGGATTATAGACACGTGCCATCATACCTGGCTAATATTTGTATTTTTTAGCAGAGATGGGATTTCACCATGTTGGCCAGGCTGGTCTTGAACTCCTGACCTCAGGTGATTCGCCCACCTCAGCCTCCCCAAGTGCCAGGATTATGGGCGTGAGCCACCATGCCCAGTTGAGATGCAATTTCTATAACAGCCCTCACCAACTATTTTAGGTCTTCCTGCTGGACTCATTCTCTCGTTTATTCAGCAGATGGTTACTGAATACGTACTTCCTGCCACTCACTTTTGTTAAGTGCTGGGGATACAGATGTGAATACAGTGAATACAGTTCAAGTGTACTGGGGCAGGCGACAAACTTTAATCCTACAGTTTCCTAAAGAAAGGTAGACTAGCACATTGCATTATGACACACAAAAGAAGAGTAAAGAAGGAGGTGAGAGTTAGTAGCCGGCTGCTAGAATCAGGACAGGGAGCTCTTCTCTGTGGAAAGGACAGATAAACAGAGACCTGAGACCTGGAGAGGAGTCAGCTGCATGAAGAAATGGAGGCGGTTTATCTGGTCATGAGACGTGTGAAGGTCTTGAGATACAGAAAGATTTGGAGCGTGCTTAGGAACGGGAATCAGGCCCATGTGTTTGGAGGGTAAGAGGGGACCCAGACACAGAGCCGTGTCAGTCAGGGCACATCTGAGTAAGGCTTTCACAAAGCTGCCATTTCAGTAAGATCCTTCTGGAAGTCAGTTTGCATTTACCAAATGGGCCTGCCATTATCCATACACGTTCTCATGTAGTACAAAATGTCGCAGGAAGCTTTTTGGGAACTTGCCCCAGAATTTCCACAAAAGCAGAGCTCTCTGATTTCTACCGGGAGGCAGAGAGGCTGGAGGGAAGGGGACCAGTGAGGAGTGGACTGCAGGGCTGCAGGGAAGCCTGATCAACACGTGGGCTCCAGGCTGCTGGATGAACAGAGCCCGCGGTGGACTTCAGCCAGGTAGTTCCATGCGGGACATGATCCACTCAACGCTATGAAGTCCTGTTCCCTGCCCAGAGCCACCAGAAGTATCTTCCTACAGCACAAACTGGTCACTCTGTTCTCCTGACTTAAAAACTCCAGGCCGGAAGTGGTGGCTCACACCGGTAACCCCAGCACGTTGAGAGGCCAAGGTGGGTGGATCACCTGAGGTTAGGAGTTCGAGTCCAGCCTCGCCAACATGGTGAAACCCCATCTTCACTAAAAATACAAAAATTAGTCGAGTGTGGTGGTGCGTGCCTGTAGTCCCAGCTACTCGGGAGGCTGAGGCAGGAGAATTGCATGAACCCAGGAGGTGGAGGTTGCAGTGAGCTGAGATTATGCTACTGCACTCCAGCCTGGGCAACAGAGCAAGACTCCATCTTAAAAACAAACAAACAAACAAACAAACAAACAAAAAGTCCAATGACTACCTGATGACTAAGTGATAGAGTTACAACTCCTTGGAGGACACACAAGACCCTCTGCAAGTGGATCCCCCAAATTCTTTACTTGTCTACTTTTACTTTGCTGAGATACAACTACAGCTTACTTCCTACCCAATATGGGCCAAGATGGAGCATTCTCTGTGATTCAGCACATGGGATTCCTCTTCCAGGGATGACTAACCAACTCCTCTGCATAGTAACCTACCGCTGATACCACAAGACAGCCTGCTGCCTCTGTCCTCCTGAGTCCACAGCTTTTAGAGGGCAGCACATGGCACTGGGGAGAGCAGAGGGCATGCCCCTGGCTGTCCAGGTCAGCTCAATTTAACTGGTGCTCAGTGGCTTACAGATACTGGCACCAGCTATTCCTAACAGTTAAACTCTTTGCAAAGCATCTCCTCATGGGACAAAGTAAAAGGAAGGTGGGAGATTGGGAAACAGTTACAGGTGATTAAAACAGCATATGCCAAGGTCCTGTGCTCTTTTGTTCAATGAACTGGAGAAAGACCAGTGTCCGGAATGCAATGTTTACCCCAACAGTGGCAGGCTCTGATTAAGGTTTTAAGAAGTGCAACTATCTTTTGCTTTTACAAAATATTAGTGGAATGGTGACTGACGGACATCCATGTGAAACTGCAGCATACAACATAGAAAATATGAATGGATCCAACCACAGGTTAAATTGGTTCTATCTTTGGCCGGGTGTGGTGGCTTATGCCTGTAATCCCAGCACTTTGGGAGGCCGAGGTGGGCAGATCGCCTGAGGTCAGGAGTTCAAGATCAGCCTGGCCAATATGATTAAATATTGTCTCTACAAAACATAAACAAATTAGCCAGGTGTGGTGGTAAGCACCTGTATCCCAGCTACTTGGGAGGCTGAGGCAGGAGACTCGCTTGAACCTGGGAGGCAGATGTTTAAGTGAAGCCGAGATTGAGCCACTGCATTCCAGCCTGTGCGGCAGAGCGAGACTCAGTCTCAAAAAAGTGGTTCTCTCTTTGCAATAGCAAAGAGAAAACAAACAAATGGTTGCAAAACCAAAATACAGTAGGGGACACTGATAAAATTCAATTTAGCAAATTCTTACTGGCCTATGAAGTTGCTAAGGGCATGGCATTGTAGGGATTGTGAACGATGGATGGGACATACAGACTGGTTTATCAGGTATGAGGGAAATATTTAAATATTTACACAAAATGCAGTGGGGTCTCAATATAAAAGAAGGTTCAGAAGGCATCACAGAACATGTGAAAATTGTACTGCATCTTCAAGAGTTTTAAAAACCTCAGACGAGGGACTAGAAGAGGGAGTTTCAGGAGAAGGCAGGGCAGCAGAGTGAAGATACTGAAATAAGAACCGGAATGGCTGCTCTGTTTCAGGGGCATTGAGCCGTGTCCCTGGAGCAAAACATGTGTTTTTAGAAATAAAGGAAAACCATCAAGAAATTATAATTTTTTTCAAATGTAAAAGATGAAAGGTACGGGTGTTAAGTAATCAGCCTAAAAAAAGTTCTGGGTTGATTTCAATATTTGTTCATAAGAATTCATGAGTAGGATTTTTACATTACTATTACTTTAAGTTGCTGTAGGCAGAATTTAGCTTGAAGGAAATTTAAGATTTCTTGATAATTAAAATATGAAACAGTATGGCAAGACAGGATGGGGAACTCCAAGTCTGCCTTAATTAGATGCTAAAAATAGATGTTCCTAAAAGTCCTGTTTCCTTTCTAGGCCATCCAACATTCTGGAGAAGTGCTTTTAATCTCAGCAATGTGCTAATTGTTTCTAATGGCCTGTAAACAAGCTCCCTAAACTATTAACCTTCTCTCTTTAGCCAGAGATTCAGGAAATTAGTCTTTGAAAGAAGAGTCTCCAGCAGGTTGCCCAAGAGGGTGCCCCAAAGTATAGACACTGTCAGTGGTTTGGAGGAGAATCAAGGTCAAATCTGAGCAGCAAACTTGTAATGTGGAATAGATAAGCTCAAAACCTTAAAAAGAAAGATCACTCCATTCCTCTCTGGTTCTCTGGTTTAGCTTCGTTGTGTTCCTATCTGTAAGGAGAAATATAAATGTTAGACCGGGCACAGTGGCTCATGCCTGTAATCCCAGCACTTTGGGAGGCTGAGGGGGGCAGATCATTTGAGGTCAGGAGATCGAGACCAGCCTGGCCAACATGGTAGAATCCTGCCTCTACTAAAAATACAAAATGTTAGCTAGGCATAGTGGCATAGTGGCGGGCCCCTGTAATCCCATCTACTCGGGAGGCTGAGGCAGGAGAATGGCAAGAACCCGGGAGGCGGAGCTTACAGTAAGCTGAGATCACGCCACAGCACTCCAGCTTGGCCAACAGAATGAGACTCCATCTCAAAAAAAAAAAAGAAAGAAAAAAAAAAGAAAGAAAGAAATATAAATGTTAGCACCTCTCAAATGACTTCCAAACACGAACACAAGTCCATAATTCCAGGATTTTTAAAAAACATTAAAACTACATCGTTCAATTGACAAGAACGTTGAAAGTTTGATTGTGCTAAGTTAGGACTGATGCCATATTGAAAATGGCATTCAATTTAATCTCAGAAAGACAATCCCCACCTGAACCCTCAGGAAGGAGCTGGAGCATTCAGGGTGCCACCCTCTGTTCTGCTTGTCCCTTTCAGAACATGACAAAATTAATTTGTCCTGAAACATGAATAATCACAGAGTAGCCAAAAAATGTTATGAAAAAGATGGTCAGTGAAGAGAGGCTTTATCAAACATATTTTAAACTTTATTTAAAATTACAGTAGTTGGCCAGGTGCAGGGGCTCATGCCTGTAATCCCAGCACTTTGGGAGGCCAAGGCGGGCAGATCATTTGAGCTCAGGAGTTCGACACCAGCCTAGCCAACATGGCAAAACCCCACCTCTACCAAAAATACAAAAACTTAGCTGGGGATGGCGGCGCACAGCTGTGGTCCCAGCCAGTTGGGAGGCTGAAGCAGGAAGATCGTCTGCACCCAGGAGGCAGAGGCTGCAGTGAGCTGAGATTGCATCATTGCACTCCAGACAGGGTGACAGTGAGACTCCACCTCAAAAAATAAATACACACGTAACATAAAATAAAATTACAGTAGTAAAACTATGTGCTTGGCACAGACTGAGCAATGGAACAGAAGTGGAAGCCTGGAGAGGAGAACCCAAGAAAGACACAGATATTTATGTGTACTCTCAGGTTATAAAATATTTCCAATTAGTGAGTTATTAGATAATTTGACAAATAGTGTTAGAATAATCAACATAATAAATAACAATAAAAGTTGGATCTTTTTAGCATTCCTCAATTGAAGTAATCAGGAGGATCAAAGAATCACATGCATAAAACAATGAAATGGTAAAGGTAGGATGACAATGTGAGTCAATCAAGTTAATAGCCCAGGAGTGGCCAAGACATGTCCATGTGAGCAGAGAAATCAAAATCACTGATAACTGACTACACACAAATGTAATAATTGGTATGGAAAGACACTCCAAACAGAGTAAACATATGGAAAAGTGCTAGCATTCCTGACATTTGAAGAAATCTCCCAAATTATTTATTTAGACGGAGTCTCGCTCTGTTGCCCAGGCTGCAGTGCAGTGGTGTGATCTCAGCTCACTGAAACCTCCGCCTCCTGGGTTCAAGTGATTTTCCTGCCTCAGACTGCCAAGTAGCTAGGACTACAGGTGTGTGCCACCATGCCCAGCTAATTTTTATAATTTTAATAAAGACGGGGTTTTACCATGATAGCCAGGCTGATTTCAAACTCCTGACCTGCGGTGATCCACCCATCTCGGCCTCCCAGAATGCTGGGATTACAGGCATGAGTCACCATGCCTGGCCCAAATTTATTTATTTATGTTTTAAGACAAATACCCAATAAGAAATTTAGGATGGGGGGATGGCAGGTCAAAACAAGTAATTCACAAAAGGATAAATACAAACAGCCAGGTTTACCTGAAATCATACTCGGTGTCAGGGGAGCAGCTAGCCAGCAAATGGTCCAACAACTAGCAGCACAGCCACGTCCCAGAACACCTACTAGATGCCAGCCCTGTGGATACTGTTGCGAAGAGGTGCCCAGATAGGAGAGGTGGAAGCAAGTGACACACACAAGTCAGAGGGCAGCATGCGTGACAGGGTCTCATCACTACAGCATTCTACACACACGTGTACATTCCGAACACATCAGCAGGAAAACTGGGCATCAGAGTTACAAGACAGGTGTGAGCTAGCATGATGCACCCTGCATTTCAGATCCGTGAATAAGCCCTTTCCTACATATAATCAGAGGTCCTGAGGCAGAATGGGGCGCACCCAGGAATACACACTTCAGTACAAAACCTGGGCTTGAGACCCTATTGTAACTTATTGACTATGTGACACTGAATTACATTTCAAGCCTCTTCCCACTAAGTCTTGGTGACTTAATGTGAGGACTGGGACACTAATAGTATCTACCTCCCAGTGTTATTCTCAGCATTTAAGGAGGCCCTGCATGTAAACACACTTAGCACGCACTATCAGTGACAGTTTGGGCAGGAAGAGATTTTTCACAGTTGGGGAAGGTTTCCAGCAGATGGGACTTGGTTGATGGGAATCTCAGCCGTGTAGCTGAAATGTGGCTTCTGTAATACATTGAAGCGAAGCGCTTAGGGGCATATGGCTTCCGTAAATGTGCTGCAGCCCTGACCAGTATCTTCTTCATCAGTTCCACTAAAGACTGGAAACTCATTATAATCCTGGCAAGAGTAAGGTTTAGCCGAGAATGTTCTAATACCACAGAAGCTCTGCATGCCACATCACCAGTGCTGCCACAACGAGACAGAATTTGAAGTACAGCCAGATGCTTTTAATAAGGTTCTCTTTTGCCTGACCTTTTTTCCACTCCATTCGCCTTGCTTTCTGTGGAAATAATTCTCTCAGCTTAAAATTACCAAATAGCATTAAAAATTCTGCAATATTTCTGAAATCATATTGACACATAATGGAGGATTTTTCAGAGTGAAATTAGATGACTCTTGTAATTGTTTTACTCAGGAACTGCAAACTTGTTTCCATTCTTCCTGAAATTAAGGATTCATTTTCACTGTAAGGCAAGAAAAACCAGCTAACATTTATATAGTCAAAGGGTGACAGCTATTAAACCTGATCAAGGTTTTTGGAATTTATTTAAAATACAGAACTAAATTACAGATTGTTGGTTCTGGAAAATGACTTTCAGAATTGCTTTATCTCTGTACAACCAGACTCAGCCTCTCCTTCACAGTGCAGGCCTCCTAATCACTGCCTTGATACCATGAAACATGTTTTCCAATATTGGCTCAGCCAGTTTTCCTTCCTTCCTTTATCAAAATCCAGTAGAAAAAAGCCAGCCCCATGGCTCAATGTGAAGGGCCGGGTGTTCACATCCACAATCTTAAGTTTGGAACTAAATGTATTTCTCTTCAGACCATGAAATGATGGAGAGGAACAGGAGAGTTTGGAATGCACGTGGTTTAAGCAGTCTCGGAGGAAGTGATGATCCTGTCTCACAAAATCATTCCTGGGTCAGCCCCACCTCTTCTTTCACCTAGAGCAGGCTTTCCCAACGTCAGCATCATTGAAAGTTGGGTAAGATAACCCTTTGCTGCGGGGCTGACTCGTGCATTGTAAGATGCTCAACAACAGCCCTGGTGTCAACACACTGGATGCCAGGAGCACCACCCTTCATTGGGGACAAATAAAATGTCTCCAGACATTGCCAAAGATCCCCGTTGGGAGAAAACCACCCCTGGATGAAAGCCACTAACTTACAGCTATTTAAGGGTATTATTATATCTAGATTCTTGCCTCATGCCATATTATCAAAAAAAAAAAAAAAAAAAAAAACCCAAAGAGTTACATAGAATAATTACTAACTTTTACATTATCATAATTATATTCATAAAAAGTATCTAATTGGCCTTAAAAGCATTATTGTTTTCATAGGAAAATAATATTTCAATTCAACTAGGTAAAGAAAGGTTTGTATTGAAATTTTCTTGGAGGCCGGGCGTGGTGGCTCACGCCTGTGATCCCAGCACTTTGGGAGACCGAGGTGGGCAGATCACCTGAGGTCAGGAGCTCAAGATCAGCCTGATGAATATGGTGAAACCCTGTCTCTACGAAAAATACAAAATTAACCAGGTGTGGTGGCGCATGCCTGTAATCCCAGCTACTTGGGAGGCTGAGGCAGGAGAATCGATTGAACTGGAGAGGGGAAGTTGCAGTGAGCCAAGATCACACTATTGCACTCCAGCCTGGACAAAAAGAGCTAAACTCTGTCTCAAAAAATAAATAATAAATGAATAAATAAAATTTGCTTGGACAGATGATATCTGGGACTTGAAAGCATGTGTGCCAGTCACAGTAAAGATTATATATTCTTTCGTTATGCTTCATAGAACCATCACTGGTGTAAGTTTGGAGAACAAAGTATAGGTAAGTCAAGACCTGTTGGTTCAAGTAAAGCCTTACCTACAACATCCCCCTTTCAGTTAGCAAGTCAGGGCCAAAATCTTGGCTAATATTTACTGTCCATATGTGATCAGCACTGTTCAAGTTTTATCTCATGTAATTTTCACAACCTTTTAAAGAAGTTCAGAGAGACTGGGGAACTTGCCCAGGAAATAAGACAACTAGAGGTAGAACCAGGTTTTGAACCCAACATTCTTTCTCCAGGGCCTGTGCTCTTGATTCCAGCTTGTTCCATGGAAAATATTCACCAAAGGTGAACTCAGCTGGTGTCCTTGAGCACCACTGAGCCATTCAAGGGCAAATAATTCTATGTCCAGAAAAAAATGGGAATGAAGACTGGAAAATAAGAAAATCAGATATGGTGAGAAACTGGGGGTGGAGAGAAAAGTCTGTGCCTTCTGCCAGTCTCAGTGCAAAATAAGTATGGCATAAAATAGCACAAATGGACAAGAAGCAAGTGAGAGCACAGTGCTCTCTTAAGAAAACATTCCACTGTATTTATGGAAAAATAAACTCTCTCGATTAAGCCAAATTTTCAAGATAAATAAAAGGATAGTTCCATCCATCTATAATTTAGTAAGGGATGCAACAATAAATGTTTAGAGCCTGAAATTGATTTTTAAAATTTCCTGAATTAAAATATCTCTCCATATGGACTAGGAGTTGCAAAAACATATACATATATATGCAATTATATATATAATTCCATAAAACCAGATTAGAGCTGAACAGTGACACCTATGTAAAAACCAATGCATGTGATGGAATCATCTTATTTCGTGCATTTTAGCATTGTCCTAGGATACTGTTCTACATAAATTCTGTAATAGAGTTATGTATAATATAATTACTGTAACTATTAGTGATTTGAAAGGCCACTTTCTTGGAAAATTTCAACTTAGTGTTGTCACTGGCATTCCTGGTCATTTTCTCTGTGCATCCTGTACAAGTGTGCAGGTGTACTGGACTCTGTGATCATGGGAACCTCCGAGTCTTCAGACACCCGCTAGAAGACCAGCCATCATCACTCAAGTCTGCAGCCAGCTGTCCAATGTAGAATGAAGAAGGCACCTTCCTTACTGTCATATGTGTCAAGTACAGAAGTAGGAGAGGATCTGAGAGGGAGCAGCAATTCCAGGGGAAACTGTTCATTGATAACATCTGAATAACATTTGACAGTTTCCTAAGCACTTTCACGTGAGTGTTGTTTCTGAACTATCACCACAACCTTGATACTCCTTTTAAGTAGGTACCATCAACATCATATGATAGGTAGCTGAGGGTAAGGGTAAATGCCTAATTCAAGTTTATATGGCAAGCAATCAACTGCAGATGCAAATCTATGTCTGCCCTTTTTTTTTTGAGCTGGAGTCTCACTCTGTCGCCACGCTGAAGTGCAGTGGCATGATGTTGGCTAACTGCAACCTCTGCCTTCTAGATTCAAGCGATCCTCCTGCCTCAGACTCCCAAGTAGCTAGGATTACAAGCGTGCACCACCACGCCCAGCTAATTTCTGTATTTTTAGCAGAGACAAGGTTTCACCATGTTGGCCAAGATGGTCTCAATCTCCTGACCTTGTGATTCACCCGCCTTGGCCTCCCAAAGTGCTGGGATTACAGGTGTGAGTCACGGCGCCCGGCCCATATCTGCTCTTGATTTGGTTGGCTTTCTGTTCCACTATGCCATGTTTCTGACAGTATCGCTTGACACCACTCCAGACCACAAGCAAAGAAGACAGAGGGCTCGCGCTCAGGGGGAAAGTCCTGAGGAGTCTCCTGAAGTCCTCCTGTGCAGGTCAAGGCTTTCATTAACTACGCGGATCAATTTAACCAACGACTCCTCTCTTGTAGAGGAGTACTTTAAAACCTAGTCAATGAGTGCTAATTGCGGAAATCATTTGAGATTAATCTTTGAAATAATCATTAAACAAATGTAATGCCCTTTAAAAACGGGCATAAAAATAGAATCTAAGTTAAGAAAGTCTAGTTGACAACAAAATGCGATTCCACATCCCAGAAGCTTACTGAATTGCATTAAGGTTAGGATGCTAATATTGGATGTCATGTCCCTGAATTTTTAAAATACACAGAGATAAAGACGCTCACATTTATTTTAAAAACTGTTATTAATATACTTGGGTAATTTATTAGTGACATTATTGTTTATTTGTACTGTGGTTAAATTTTTAGAGCAATAATTGTATTTCTTAAAAGACATGCTAAATTGTTCCTCTCTTCTTATGCCTTGGAAACCATATGAAGTTTCAGTATGAAGCTAAATTTTGAAGTTTATTCCCTAAGTTTTCTTTAAGATACAATTTGACTATTTGAGTGTTTTATGTTGTTTCTATTTTTAAGGGAATAATTTATATCAGATATCACGAGAGAAATTTATAGTAATTTCTACATCAAATCAATATTATGGTATTTGTAAACAAAAATAATAATTAAAACTTTGTTTTTTTCTTTGCAGTTGTTTTCATTATAACATGATACCTGAATTTTATGTAAGAATGTGAGAGTGGGCCGGGTGCAGTGGCTCACGCCTGTAATCTCAGCAATTTGGGAGGCCAAGGCACGTGGATCACCTGAGGTCAGGAATTTGAGACCAGCCTGGCCAACATGGCAAAACCCCATCTCTACTAAAAATACAAAAAAGTTAGCTGGGTGTGGTGGTGGGTATCTGTAATCCCAGTTACTTGGGAGGCTGAGGCAGGAGAATCGCTTGAAGCTGGGAGGCAGAGGTTGCAGTAAGCTGAGATCTCACCACTGCACTCCAGCCTGGGTGACAGAGTGAGACTCTGTAGAAAAAAAAAAAAAAAGGCACGGTGGCTCACGCCTGTTGTCCCAACACTTTGGGAGGCCGAGGTGGGTGTATCACTGGGAGTTTGAGACCAGCCTGACCAAAATGAAGAAACTCAGTCTCTACCTAAAAAAAAAAAACAAAATTAGCCGGGCATGGTGGCGCATGCCTGTAATCCCAGCCATTTGGGAGGGTGAGGCAGGAGAATTGCTTGCACCCAGGAGGCAGAGGTTGCAGTGAGCCAAGATCACGCCATTGCACTCTGAACTGGGCAACAAGAGTGAAACTCGAATAAAAAAAAAAAAAAGAAAAAAGAAAAGAATGTGAGAATGGTTAGTTAATAACATAGTTGAATCTGACTGTTTTTGCTTTCAAAACATGTATTATTCCACTAAGTGGTATAAATTCCCTTTGCATTACAGCAGTCACTGGAATAAGTTAAATACTGTTATTTTTGTTATTTCTTGTCCAAAAAATACACACTGTATACTTTCTCTTCTAATACTGTCCTAAACAACTTTTCTCAGGATTCACTGGTTATTCTCCTGCCTGTTGCCCAAAGGCTGTAGAAGATACAGAGAAGTACCACTCAGATCCTGTTTCAAATCAGTATTTGCTGCTCAGATGTGGGGCCTGTGACCAGGGATGACCTCTGCTGTCAGCATTAGCACCTGTCCCTGGCAGCCGCACCGAGAGGCTGAGCAAGCTTGGGCTCCAGCGGTTTTCACTCTGCAGGCTTTGGCTCTGATGGATAAATTAATCTCACACCAATTTCTGCCTCAATTTCTGCTTCTGGAGAACTCTGCCCATAACTGGTCTCTTGCCACAGCCTCTACAGCAGCCACATGTAAGAAGTTAAACTCTACTAACATTTCCAAAGCAATCCTTTTAGAGAAGTCTTATCTTTCCCAAATACTTTTCTGTCACTAATGCCCAATTTCTTCCAAAACCACTTCTTACACAATTACATGCCCACACTATTCCTCCCATTAATATTAAAATGTATTTACTTGTAGCAACATGGTGCCTCCTAACTCAAAATATTTCCTCTGAGGTGAGACTTAAGGCTAGATACTCACATATGAATAAATGCCTCATTTCTAAAAAGAACTATTTATGACATATATTTCCCAAGAACAGGATTATTAATAATCATAAGTGGTTTAGATTTGTGTACAGATCTAAAAATTTTAAAGTATGTTTACAGATATTAACTTATTTGATCCTACCACCACCTCAGGAATTAACCAAATTTAGGGAATTAAAGTCACAGTGATTGATTTGCCCCAAGTCAGACAATGAGTCGGTGGTGGGTTTAGGAGGGAAAGCCGTTCGTAGGACCTCCATTCTGGAGTCGTCTGCTCTCTGTGTTACAACCTGCACACCTGCAGACCTTCTGCGAAGTAGAATGCACTCCCTGGGGGCCTGGGGTGTATGATTCTACACTCCAGGGCTTCAGAATCTGTAGTTGGATGTTATCATTTGAAGCTGAAATGGAAAGGGAGGCTGTGCTAGCTTGGCTCCCCGCTTTGGTGCTACCACACTGGAAAAAAAGCATGGTTCCAAGTGCTTACTGCTTACTCACTTCATCCTCACAATCACTGCAAGAACGAAAAGATGCTCTTATTATCTAGAAGGACAGAGGCAAAAGCTGGCAGAGCCAAGTTCTGTACACACAGTCTGGCTTCAAAGGCAGGGCTCTGAACCACTATGCTTCATGTGTATCTTGGGAATTGGAAAGACGGTTGGAGGCAAACTCAAAAGACATCCAAATGTTAGCAGTGAGTAAAGAAGCAAAATGAAAGGGAAGGCAGAAGCAGAGACTTCTTTAGCTGTTTGGGGATAAATCATGTGATAGGAATTTAAGAATTCAGGGGATGATTTAAGATCACCTACATAGTCACACATGTCTATAAGTAACTCTTGGATTAATGGTCTACATATACTTCCATATGTATAAGAATAATGCCAATTGGAAAAGCCTTCACCAGAAGAGGCCATTTGAAAGAGATGGGTTTTAAGCAAAATGGGGAGATGATGTGGAGTGAGGATTAGTTACTATTAGCAAAAGGGTCAGTGCTGGAATGATGTAGGACTGCAGCTTGCTGGGGACAGAAAGTCAATCTGTCTTGCTTTGTCAGAACAAGAAATCAAAGTCAGTCTGTGTATTTAAGAACAGCAATACCAACTCCTCACCTACAGGGTAGACAGCTTGCTTTTCCGGTTGTAGTTTAGGAACAAAGGGAAGGAGAATTCACTTTGTCATTGAGAATTTTCACTAATGAATATAGACACCAATGCAGGAACATGTGTGATATTTGTGTGCAACCCTAATCACTATTACCTGTGCTACCTCTCCTAAACCCCAGTGACCGTGGCATCATGAAGAGTAACTTGGTGTTAATCTTGTAAAAAGACAGACACATCTAGTTTACAAAAATTAGGGAAGACTAATTTCATCTTGCATTCCAACATTACAGGAATGAATCTAGCAACATCTCAAGCTGAAGGGAAGAAGAGAATTTCATGAAGGTTAAGCCATGTCTGGGTTGCAGTAACTCACCATCCCCTTCCATTTTGGCTGCTTTCCCGTAAATGGAAGAATAACCCATCTCCCAGTAAACACTGACAGATGGCCTGGGGAAAGGGGAGAAATGGGCTTACAAAGTATTCCATCTCTTCCTCAGGGTTTAGGTTACAGAATATGTCCAGTAGCCCCAGAAAAGCCTCTGACAGAACTGGAAATCCCCAGTCTCAAAGGCGGAGATAAGATGACTCTAAGCCAAAGTTTACCTGGGACTGTTCCAATACTTCCTCCTGTCCATGGGTCCTTCCAGGTTGAGAATTTATTCCAGATTTCTCATGATGTGAAGGAGCATTTATGGTTAGAGCTACATTAAAACAACGGGGCCTGCTTTCAGTAGACCTAAACCCTGGGCTTTTAAATTTCTGCCTTTATGCTATCTAGCAGCACATGTGGTGCATGGACAGCAAAGGGAGCTCTCCTCTTCATTCTCACACTACTGATGCCACTTTTCTCATGACCATAAATTACCAGGTAACGAATGCCATCTTTGCAAAAAGAACATGCAGGTACCCAACGAGGAAACAGAGTAGCCTCGGGCACCATGTTCTAGTCAGACTAACTCCTCTGCATGAGGGGAGGTGGTGGGAGTAGCATGCCATGCTGGCCACCCTGCCTACCGTGCACTGTGCCATCGTCTCTGCCAGGACTGGGCTGAGGTCTTTGGGAACCTTGAAGTCAGCAGCCAAGAGTTGGTGGAGTTGATGGAAAACGTGGGAAACTACAGGTTCATTCTACATGAAGCACAGGCAGAAAATCAAAGCCGGGAAGTACAGGGAGCACATTAAGGCAATTAGAAGGCTTTTGCTACAGGGCTTTTTGTCGTTTATTGATTCTCGCAAAAGTGTTTATTCATATGATTGTTGGTGACACTTATTTTCAAATAAACTCTTCCAACAGAAATAAGCTAAAAAAGGAAGTGCCCATTAAGTATAGAATTTCTATTTCTCAAGGAAGTTAATGCTGAACATGTAAATTGCATAGGTGTGTGTCAACATTTTCCATATACCGTGGGTCTTTTAAAATACCACGACCACACAAAGACCAGCCCCACAACTCTGCTGAAGAAGCATTAGTGTCTACTATGAAGTTGCAGTTATTTTAGGAATGCTGTTCTCAAACAATAGGATTTAACACATGCAGCTCACAAGGCACATTTACAAATTCCTCAGTGAGGAAATATGGCCTTTTATTTCGATCAAATGACTGCTCTAAATTAGTTTACTCAGTTTTGATTCCAAGTTTTCTCGTGCATATACAAAAAGTTAAATGATAGCTGTGTTAGTCTGCTTAGCAGAATCTCAGAGTCAAATTGAATAGTTTTCTAACATTATTTAGATAAAAATGGAACATCCATTAATACCAATTACTGTTTTTCTTTTCATGCAATTAATTGACAGGAAATAAAGTTTTGGAAGTGTATTCTCTTGATAGTGAACTATCTGACACTACTGTGAACATTACTGATAATTTACTTTAAAAGTTCAACATTGGACATGTTTTTGGTTCTAAGGATAAATTAACATATATTTTGGTGGGATATGGCATCATGGTTAAAAACAGTGTTTTCACTAAATTTAGAAACTTGTGGAACATACTTGGAAGTAATTGTGACATGCATATAATTCATAGTTACGTTAAAACAAGACGTAATTTTCAACCAATAATAGAATTTGTAGTTTATTTATAAGTAATGTATATTTTATAATATAATAATAATGATTAGTTTTTGAAAGGGAGTCTCACTCTTGTCGCCCAGCCAGGAGTACAATGGGGTGATCTCAGATCACTGCAACTTCTGCCTCCCAGATTCAAGCAGTTCTCCTGCCTCAGCCTGCCGAGTAGCTGGGATAACAGGCGCCCGCCACCACGCCCAGCTAATTTTTGCCTTTTTAGTAGAGACGGGGTTTCACCATTTTGGCCAGGCTGGTCTTGAACTCTTGACCTCAGGTGATCAGCCTGCCTCAGCCTCCCAAAGTGCTAGGATTACACGTGTGAGCCATCACACCAGGCCATAATTATTTTTATAATATAAATAGTTATAAATAATTTCTAAAAATTTATAAATACTTTTACACATACTGAGCAACTGAAAAACAAAAGCAGTTGTGGCAAAGCTGATGTCAGATAAATAAACACCACTTCATCATGGCAATGGTCTCTACTTCTCTGCTACTGTAGAAAAGTTTCAGCTTTTAGAAAAGTATTTTGGAAATTGACTCAAGTACTTAAAACTGTATTTAACTACTTTATGAATATTCTAAACTTGTCTGCATTTTGTTCAAAATCCGTTAGCAATCTTTGATCAAAGTATCCAAGCCGGGCACGGTGGCTCACGCCTGTAATCCCAGTACTCTGGGAGGCCGAGGAGGGTGGCTCACTTGAGGTCAGGAGTTCAAGACCAGCCTGGCCAACATGGAGAAACCCCATTCCTACAAAAATTAGCCTGGCGTGGTGGCACACGCCTGTAATCCCAGCTAACTGGGAGGCTGAGATAGGACAATTGCCTGAATCTGGGAGGCAGAGGTTGCAGTGAGCCGAGATAGTGCCACTGCACTCCAGCCTGGACGACAGAGTGAGACTCTGTCTCAAAAAAAAAAAAAAAAAAAAAAGGCATCCAACAAACGAGGTGCCCCACATCTTTAGCTCTAGATACTTTAAGTAAATATAAATCACAGAAAAAAAGTTTGCAAGAAGACATTGAAACTCATCCCTACAAAAGAGAAGGAGAAATTGATTAAATGGTGAGAACTCAAATGATCTTCAATATTTAAATTCTGAAATCTATAACTGAACTTTTGGAATATTTCATTTTGAAGAAAGACTCTTAGTGTAAATACCATTTTTACTTAGATAAGTCTGTGCTCATGTCATAAAGAAGTGAAATTGAGAAAACCTCCGATTTTGCTGCAGGTGAATCTGGTGAAAGTTTCCAAACATGCAGTGGTCCCCAATCTTTTTGGCACCAGTGGCTGGTTTTGTGAAAAAAACAAATTTTCCATGAACAGGATAGGAGTGGGGAAGGGGATGGTTTCGGGATGAAACCACCTCAGTTCATCAGGCATTAGTTAGATTCTCATAAGGGGCCACAACCTAGATCCCTTGCATGTGTGGTTCACAATAGGGTTCGCGCTCCTATGAGCATCTAATGCCACTGTTGATCTCACGGGAGGCGGAGCTCAGGCTGCGATGCTTGCCAGCCCATGGCTCACCTCCTGCTGGGCGGCTCCTTAACGGACCAGTACCAGTGCATGGCACTGGGAGTTGAAGACCCCTGAAGATATTTATAAATAATAATTACTTATTTGATAACTTCTTTCTCATAAAAGTATTTGTCAAATAAAATACTATTTTTCAAATATTAATTTGAATTTTTTTCAAATTAAAATGAGAAAATATTTCCAACAGAAGATTATCCAAGGTACTGAGTGAAGCAAAAGATAGCACCTTGGATAATATTCTGTTGGAAATATTTACTCATTTTAATTTGAAACAGAGCTGAGAATACTCTTGATCAAAATGTTCTCTAACCTTACTCCTGGTGGAGGGAGACTTTCTAATTAAAAATAATATGATCTACTGAGAAAAATCACTGGAAGTGTCACCAATTTCTAATTCTTTCATAAGGGACTGTCATTAAAAATTTTTAAAGTAAATAATTAAAAAATACATTTTGAATAATATACCAAACAGTGTTAGAGATCATTATAGCTAATTTTCTGATTAAAGTAAATAAATATCAATAAATACTCTATGTTAATATAATCAATATAAATAAATTTTAATGATTTTCTTCATACTAATATATATTTAGAATAAATTTTGAATGGAACATTCTCATAGGCCTCTAATAGAATAAAACCTATTTTCACCCAATAAAATAATGCTTCAAGAGATTATATTATTTTAATTCCTTAGAATGCTCCCTTTTGCTCTCAACAGTACCCTGGCAGTGCCCCTACCACACATGCCCTCCACAATGTCCAGCCAATGCTAAGATTATAGCACTCCTTAGAGTCCCAGTTCTGACCAACAAATTCCGCCCCCCATCATGGAGTGCGCCAATACAATGTTCCAAGAAAAATAAGGAGTGCAGGGGCTCGGGTAAGGTGTTGACCATTGTCACAAAGGCATAAGAAAATCTAGGAAAAAGGAAGGAAGGGAACCATAGAAACAAAAGGAAGAATTCAGCTGTCCCTCAGTTACTACCTTCTTCCTTCCTTAAGGGAACCAGCATCCTAATGTCTACCACCATTCATTTTTTCTGTTTTTGAATGTTTCATATATATATATGAAAAATGATACACATTGCCGTTTTTCTTCCTTTTTGTTCTTGTTTTTGAGACTGAGTCTCGCCCTGCTGCTCAGGCTGGAGTGTAGTGGCACAATCTCGGCTCACTGCAACCTCCACCTCACAGGTTCAAGCGATTCTCCTGCCTCAGCCTCCCGAGTAGCTGGGATTACAGGCCTGTGCCACCATGCTCGGCTAATTTTTGTATTTTTAGTAGAGACAGGGTTTCACCATGTTGGCCAGGCTGGTCTCTAACTCCTGACCTCAGGTGATCCGCCTGCCTCGGCCTCCCAAAGTGCTGGGATTATAGGCATGAGCCACTGCACCTGGTTTCATATTGCTGTTGAACAGAAGTAATATAAATGGAATCATGTAGACTATCCATTCTTGTGTCCAGCTTTCCCTTAAAAATTATGTTTGCAGCTGCATGGAGTTTAATTCACTTTTTTTTAATTTTTACTCTTTTTTATTTTTTGAGGTGGAGTCTCGCTGTGTCACTAGGCTGGAGTCGGCTCACTACAACCTCCGCCTCCCGGGTTCAAGCGATTCTCCTGCTTCAGCCTCCCCAGTAGCCAGGATTACAGGCATGCGCCACCACACCCAGCTGATTTTTATATTTTTAGTAGAGACGGGGTTTCACCATGTTGGTCAGGATGGTCTCGACCTCTTGTGAGCCGCCTGCCTTCGCCTCCCAAAGTGCTGGAATTACAAGCATGAGCCACTGTGCCCGGCCTAATTCACTTTTTAAATCACTGTATATTTCACTGAATGTTCATACCACAGCTTATTTGATGGAAACTTGGCTTATTTCAAGCTGTGAGGTATCATAAGTTACACTGCTATAAATGTTTCTTACATGCATAAACAGACGTATGTATTTTTCATTGGTATTTACCTAGGAGTGGAATTCCTGAGTCATATGAGAAGTATATATTCATCTCTAGCAGATAATTGCCCAGTAGAATACAAGAGTTTCAGCTGCTTCATATCCTTACCAAAAGGACTGGGGTGGTCAGTGTCATACATGTTAGGCATTCTGCTGGGTAAGTGATAGTATAATAATTGTGGTTTTAATTTGCCCATTTTCCTCCTGTATTGTCTTCCTTTTTTTTTTTAAGATGGAGTCTCTCTCTGTCGCCAGGTTGGAGTGCAGTGGCACAATCTCGGCTTACTGCAACCTCTGCCTCCAGGGTTCAAGAGATCCTCCTGCCTCAACCTCCTGAGTAGCTGGGACTACAGGCATGCACCACCATGCCCAGCTAATTTTTTATATTTTAATAGAGACAGGGTTTCACCATGTTGGCCAGTATGGTCTCGATCTCCTGACCTCGTGATCTGCCTGCCTCAGCCTCCCAAAGTGCTGGGATTACAGGCATGAGCCACCGAGCCCAGCCGTCTTCTTTTTTCTTACCAATGTGTAGACATTCTTTATACATTCGGAGCCCTCAGTCAGTTAAATGAGTTGCAAAATCTCCCACTCTGTGGCTTGCCTGGTCACTCTCTTGATAGTGTCTCTGGATGAGTTCCCAAGTTTAATGTAAACGAATTTGTCAACCATTTCCCATTAATTAAATATTCTTTGTGTATTGTATGAGAAATCTTCCTTTTGACTGGGCGCGGTGGCTCACACCTGTAATCCCAGCACCTTGGGAGGCTGAGGTGGGCGGATCACGAGGCCAGGAGTTTGAGATCAGCCTGGCCAACATGGTGAAACCCTGTCTCTACTAAATACAAAAAAAATTAGCCGGGCGTGGTGGCACATGCCTGTAATCGCAGCTACTCAGGAGGCTGAGGCAGGAGAATCGCTTGGACCCGCGAGGTGGAGGTTGCAGTGAGCTGAGATTGCACCACTGCACTCCAGCCTAGGTGAAGGAGTAAGACTCCATCTCAGAAAGAAAGAAAAAAAAAAAAAAGAAAGAAATCTTCCTTTTTATCAGGGTTATAAAGATATTGCAGTATTTTATATTCTATAAGCTTCATTGTTTCAAATTTTATATTAAGATTTACAACTTATTTGGTATTGACTTTTATGTATGGTGTATGATAGCAAGTTGAGGTTCATTTTTTTTAAACATAAAGTTATCAAATTTACCCAGAACCATATCTCAATGGTGTCACTTTATTACCAAGTAACTATGTATGCGTGGATTTGAAATGTGCAGTGGTGTCACTTTATTACAAGTCAAGTAACTACGTATGTGTGGATCTCAAATAGCTTAATAATAAAATTTCATATTTGGAAAAATACTTAAGAATTTTCCCAATACAGACTAAAGATGAGAGAGCTAAACAAAATACTTGGGAGGTGGAGGTTGCAGTGAGCTGCGATCATACCACTGTACTCCAGCCTGGGTGACAGCAAGAATCCATCTCAAAAAAAAAAGAAAAGAAAAGAAAAGGTAGCAAAGATTGAAAGTGGTTGAGGGTTATCACTCACTGATTATCCAGTGTGCCCTCTACCCTTTGCCCTGGATCCTGGCGATTTACTGTCGAGGATGTGCAGGTGACATCTGAGTTCACCAGGGATCAGTCCAGAGTCCCCCTGGTCGGGAGCCATCCTCCCTCACTGCCTGGGAATCTCAGAGTGAGGAAAGCTCCCAAGCTGCTTTGTCGTCTTGCTCTGCCTCTGTGTCCCTGATGACAACCTGCAGGGTAGGCACCGCCTCCTACCACCCATCACTCTCTTCCCGGGGCTCCTGAGGGCTGCCCCAGCCTTTCAGTCCCAGGAAGCTCCTTCATGCTTCTCAGCAAAGGGTGTCTGAGTCACAAACTTCTGTTAAGCAGCAAGCCACACGATGCCTCCCCTGAAGGGCAGAACTACCTTCACAGAAGCCCAGGACTGGAATGATCCCCTCTGCCCTGGATTTGCAGCTGGCTTTATTAAGCAGGAGTGAGCACCATTAATCCCAAGCAAATCAAGGGCAATGGATCTGCAGCCACTCCTTCAACTTTAAAGCGTATAATGTCCCTCTTCAATAATTTCCAGTCTTCTAGCCATACTTCTTTTCTTCTCCCACAATTAATGATGTCATTTTTTGAGGGAATAAACATACTCCTGAGGCCATACAGAATGACAGCAAAGAGGCCAGGCACCATGGCTCAACGCCTGTAATCCCAGCACTTTGGGAAGCCGAGGTGGGCAGATCACCTGAGGTCAGGAGTCCGAGACCAGCCTGACCAACATGGTGAAAACCCATCTCTACTAAAAATACAAAAATTAGCCAGGCTTGGTGGCACGCACCCGTAATCCCAGCTACTTAGGAGGCTGAGGCATGAGAATCGCTTGAACCTGGGAGGTGTAGGTTGCAGTGGGCAGAGATCACACCATTGCACTCCAGCCCAGGAGGCAACAAAAGCAAAATTCCATCTCAGAAAAAAAAAAAAAAAAAAAAGGAATGGCAGCAAGGAGCATGAACGTTGGTGTCAGAATTATCATGGGATCTAATATTGATCCACTGTCTTCCCCCATTTAAGAGCAATGTGACTTTTGGCAAGTAAAATAATTTCTTTGTTACCATTTTTCCCATCTGTAAAACGGGTATAAGTAACATTCAAAATGTTAAGATCAACATACATACAGAATATCTAACAAACGGTAAGAACAATACAACTTGTTAGCAATAGTTGAACCTTCTCTAGCCTTGTGGAATATATACTGATGTTACATTATCCTGACATACACATGTGTCTGGACTGAGCACACAAGAAAACAGTGCTATGCAGTCTGAAACACCACAGAGTCACTTTTGTACCGGCTCAGAGAAGGAATCGAATGTGGAGACCTGCAATGATAGCAAGGGGTGTTCAAGTTTGACTTTGGGGTCACAGTCTGGTCATTTCCAGCATAATATGCAAGGAGGAGGTACTTCAGCAGAAATGGAAGCCACGTGGGATGGTTTGGGGTTAGTCAGGTAATGTCCATATCTAGCTGGTTGGGTGTAAAAGAAAAGGGAGTGGGAAAACTGGTGCATGCTCTGCTCAAACACGTAACAAATAATTCTATGTATTTCTTCAAAGTTCTGTCTTGGACAAGTATTATGAAAGAATCGTGGGGAAAACAGCCTAAAGAAATAAAGTTTGGGTCCCTGTTCTACCATGATACAGTGAGAATGAACGAGAGGTGTTAACACCTCCTGCCTTGCTTGAACTAGCCCGGTTCCATCACACCCTCACCTGTCAGACAGCATCCCTGTCAACGGTTTTCCCTGCCATCGACAGAAATGCATCAGGCTTGATCAGAAATGCAAGGCTTTATCTCAGCTTGAAGCACCTGGAATAGTTTCTTGAGCCACAGATGAACTCAATAAATATCTGTTGAATGAACAGACTGATCTACTTTTACCTTATCTTTGATGGTAGAGGAGGTATTAAAGATCTCAGATGCCTGCATGAAACTGCTTTGCCTGTGATACTGATATAACAGAATGCTGGTATATCTGTGTAGGCCAGTACCTCTTAGTGTGAAAATCTACATTTAGATCTAGAAACTCTTGAAATTCCACTTCCAGTGCACAGAAGATATAGCACGTGAGGCCATGTTTCCTGTGACGCAGAATTTGTCAAATTAACAAGGAACAGAATCAACACACCATGACCCTTGTTTCGATAAATAACTTTGCACTCCGGGTTTCTGAGACTATTGCTTATTTTGTCACAAATAGCTCTATAGACTTTGAAAGCTACAAAGGACACATTTGCAAATACTTATTTCTAAATGTCATGAGAAAATATAGCTACATTAAAGGATATTTATAGAAGGCAAGGTAGATCATATTATTGCTAATCACTAAAAAGTGTCCCAGCACTTTAAAATTTCTTTTTTTTTTTTTTTTTTTTTTTTGAGACGGAGTCTTGCTCTGTCGCCCGAGCTGGAGTGCAGTGGCCAGATCTCAGCTCACTGCAAGCTCCGCCTCCCGGGTTTACGCCATTCTCCTGCCTCAGCCTCCGGAGTAGCTGGGACTACAGGCGCTCGCCACCTCGCCCGGCTAGTTTTTTGTATTTTTAGTAGAGACGGGGTTTCACCGTGTTAGCCAGGATGGTCTCGATCTCCTGACCTCGTGATCCGCCCGTCTCGGCCTCCCAAAGTGCTGGGATTACAGGCTTGAGCCACCGCGCCCAGCCTTAAAATTTCTATCTGCAGATATGAACTGGCACAAACATTATTTGCAATGAAAAGTAACTTCTTCCCCTCACCTAGTTTATAACAAATTGCTAATTATAAGGATAAAATTGCCATTAGAAATAAATGCACAAGTAATGCAACAGTTTTCTTTAAAAAAAGTAGTTATGTAAACACTGTGAGTATTTCTTTCAGGTGAAAATGGACCTTAAAAACAAAGCTTAACTGTCAACAAAGTTCTAGCAAGGGTCTCTTAGATGCTTCAGGAATGTAGCACCTTTTTTTTGAGAAGGAGTCTCGTTCTGTCACCCAGGCTGGAGGGCAGTGGTGCAATCTCAGCTCACTGCAACCTCCACCTCCCAGGTTCAAGTGATTCTCCTAACCCAGCCTCCTGAGTAGCTGGGAATACAGGTGCACACCTCCACACCTGGCTAATTTTTGTATTTTTAGTAGAGACGGGGGTTTGCCATGTTTGTCAGGCTGGTCTTGAACTCCTGACCTTGAGATCCACCTGCTTTGGCCTCCCACAGTGCTGGGATTACAGGCATGAGCCACCTCGCCCGGTCACTCCATCTTTCTTTTCATCCACCAACAGGTCAGGCATGGTGGCTCACACCTGTAATCTCAGCAATTTGGGAGGCCAAGGCTGGTGGATCACCTGAGGTTAGGAGTTCAAGACAAGCCTGGCCAACATGGCGAAACCCTGTCTCTATTAAAAATATAAACTTAGCGGGCATGGTGGCACATGCCTTTAATCCCAGCTACTCAGGAGGCTGAGGCAGGAGCATCACTTGAACCTGGGAGGCGGAAGTTACAGTGAGCCAAGATCAAGCCATTGCACCCCAGCCTGGGTGACAAGAGTGAAACTCCAAACTCTGTCTTAAAACAAAAACAAAAACAAACAAAAAACAAAGAAACAAAAACACCCACCAACAGAAAATGAACTGCTTGAAATCCATACAGTTACAACACGCAAGGTTGACCTTAACGGATACAAAATTGGTCCAGGAGGATTTGCAATATTGCCCCCACTCTTCCCAGCGGGGGTTGCTGCACACCTGCGATAACAGTTAAATGAAAAGGTAAGGCCCAAGAATTTCATGCAGAAGCACCTGTAACATCTCTAGGAAGCTATGCTAACGCAGCTTCTCAGATCTGAAGCCCACAGGTTCACCACGGGAGAAATGAAGTCCTCTGACTGACATTAAAACTGACATGGTTCATATTTCGAAGTATCAGTAGGGATAAAATATTTCTTCTGTGCTTTCATAAGTAACTGACCCAAATAATCTATATCTAGATATAGATTGATCTATATCTGTGACTTGGATTTCAAAATTGGACATTCCCCCTGATTTCTAATACCTACTTAAAAATCTCCATTGATTTCTGACCAATTCATTGTTTTATTTGAGTTAAATAATTAACTCAATTAGTCTATTAAATTCAGAAGGGATTTTCAAAAGGAGATTATTTTGTGTGAAAATAGTTTGCTTTCTGTTTGTTGCACTGCGTCAAACAGATTTACCTTTAAGTCAGCATTTATTTAAATCTCTTTGATGCACAGTCTTGTGCTGGCCACTGTGGGGAGGACCAATCACAATGGCATGTCAGTCAATTTGGGTCTTGCCCTGCAAGCAGCCTGCAGTTTTGCAGAGCAGCAGACTTGGAGGTAGCTCTGTATTTTTCCACTCTCACTGGTTTTTAAAGGCAGACACACAGGACAACAGCGAGTTCAACTTTTTCTTTCCTCTGAATCTCACTTTACTGCTACATTTTCCTTTTCACATACAAATCCACCTTCTGGCCTCACCAGATAGCCTTGCTTTTTACTGTACAGAGAAAGTCAGGACCATGCAGGGTGGAGGGGAAGGTGCAATGAAAGAAAAGCAATGCAAGCCATGTAGACTTTGGTTTGTAGACTGGCTTAACCACTTCCTTGTGGTGTGATCAGATGTAATTTTTAAAATGTGATACATTCAATTTCTTCATTTATAATGGAAGCCTGAATTATTTTAAATCAATGTAGCTAAAAAATTTCAGGTCATTAAGTACTGCATCTGAATCTCCAAGGGAGCATGGTGATCACCTGTTATTGGAGGCTTTGTGCAAAGATTCTTTCTGGAAGGGTTTATAGCAGCCCTCCCTCAAGACTGGATTAGATGAGGGTGTGTCACACTTTTCAGAAAAGAATCACTCCTGGCATACGGAGATGGAATTTACTCCTATGGGGCCTGGAGCACGGTGTGAAGTAGCCTGCTTCAAGCTAGAAGATATATCTTTGAAGTTTTCTCTTTCATCTTAAAAAGTTGTAAGATTTTCCATTAGACTCTAGAACATATCCCTGTTTATTATAATATAAACATATTTGAGTCTAATGGGAGAAATATATAGCTCTGTGTGCACAAACACTGGCTCTACAACACATAAAAATCTTCCAACAATTTCCATTACAGAAAGAAAGCCACTTACTGTAAAAGGCTATGTTAAAGATTCTAGTTAAATTTTTTGCAGGTATACCTGAGTTTCTCACTATGCTTCTCAGAGCCTGATAAACTATCAGGTCTCATCTGATCCCTAAATTTTAAGAAAATCTTAAGTTAATGGAAAGTAGCTATTGGTATTGTCAAAAATCAGACTGACAAAGAACTTACACAGTAATTCTAAGTCACAACAGAATGACAACTATAGCCAAAATTAACATGTGAATTGACAAAAGAAGCCTAAGACCTAACAAATGCATTCAAAGGGAATTGTAACTAAGATCTCCATTCCCTCTCTCTTTGTTAAATGAACGAATGAATGTATACCAAAATCCAGTCAAATTATCTTTAAATCATTCTCCCCGAGGAACACCTGGAGAAAGTACATATGGACTTTGAGATAAATCTTTGCTAATCCCCAGGCCCAAGTAAATCTTTTAAGTCTGTGATCCATTGTGGCACTGCTTCAATAAGCCGAATGAATTTTATTTTAGGAGAAATTTGAAGGCAATTATGAAACCATTTACATCAAACAACAATGACATCAAAAGCATAAGTCTTTATTGGAAGAGTTGAGGGAAATAACATGGTAGAACAGCTTTTTGGATTTAATGCCCGATAGGGACCTGGGTTTTCAGACATGTATCTCGAAGGTTAAATTCTGACTCAGCTAAACTGGCTATTTTTCAGTCTTCTTCAGCTTTGAAAACTAAGGAATAATGATTAAAGGTGAGAGAGAGTACAGAGATTCACTAGGTGCCTTCTATCGACGGAAAGAGTCAAACTCTGTAAAATATTTAGAGAGCTACTGTTTGGACGAATGGAGGCAGGATGGTGCACTTCCGGGTTCTTCATCAGCAACTTTACCCGCGCGTGCGAAAATGCAGCCGGCGACCTGGGAAGGTGCAGACCAACTGGGCATGCACCACGTGACGTCAATCCGAAGAGACCAAGATTTACCTGGTCGCACCTGCAAAACGCCCCCCGACATGCCCGTGCCCCGCCTATTGCCCTCCCACTCCTAGAAAAGCCACTCTTGGCCAGTGAGCCACGCGGCCTTCTCACAGCCCCACTCCTGTTGGGATGTCGGGACTGTGGGAACTCCGTCTGAGAGCCCCACGGGGGACTCTGCCGGCATCCTTCGCCGGAGGCTGATAGACTTCTCCCCCACACCTTAGGTTACCAAAATAAACTTGCAGTTTTGCTGTTACCCTTGCCTACTCGCTGATTCTTTTATGCCCACTCAGCTGGTCTTAGAAAAACAAATCAGTTGGTGCCGAAACCCTGGAGGAGACCCCTCCTCAGGCCTCTAGGGGTTGAGGAACCTCCTCCTGCTCCCACGCCGCAGATGGACCAGGACCTGAGACCCACTTCCCTCACTCTCATGGCCTCTCTGGGGTAAGTGCCCTTGTCTCCTCTTTACCTCCCTCGGCCAGAAATCCTGCACGGGTCTGAGGTCCATTTTGAGCCACCAAGTGGCTCGGGAGACCCGTTCAGGACGGAGACGTCCGCCTGAAGGTAATCTCCACTTTGGCTCCATGAGCCTCCAGTCTGTCTCTGCTGGTTCCAAAGGACGCTTTGAAGCCAGGCAGAGATCCACTTCCATTTCCATTGTGTCCATTGTGTAAGTAAAGAGGAAACAAACGGGAAACCCCCCAGTCCAAATTTCCAAAGAGCACCCCCTTAGGGTGCCTCCTAGCCAATTTAAAAATCTTACAGTTTGAACAAGACCTTAGGAGGAAGCGGTTAATTTTCCTTTCCACTGTGGCGTGATCAACCTCAGCAATTTCTGCCAGCGGCTAGGCAAGTGGTCCGAAATTAATTACATACAAGGCTTTTGGGCCTTAAGCTCTCGTCCCTATACTCCTCCTTCGCTCCACCCCCTCCCTTCCTGCCCAGACTCCTCCTCCTCCCCCCATCCAGACTCCTTCTTCCTCCTCCTTATCTACTAGTAATCCACTCCGTCCCATGCCTCCTTCGGGGTCCCCAACTGGCTGTCTTGAGTCCCCTATCTCTGCCCACACCCTCCTACAGTGTTAGCACCTTTGTGAGAGGTGGCTGGGGCGGAGGGGGTAGTCAGAGTACATGTCCCTTTTTCATTGGCCGATCTTTCCAAAATTGAGAAGCGTTTAGGTGATTTCTCAGCTAATCCTACCATATACATAAAGGAATTTAGATACCTTTGTCAGGCCTATGACTTAACTTGGCATGACCTCCAGGTTATCCTAACCTCTACCCTAAACTGACTGAGGTTCTAACCCAATATACCCGGTTAGATCCGGCCTCCCCAACAGGGGCCACTATTTTGGCGTCTTATTTCATTTCTCAATCAGCTCCTGACATTCGTAAAAAAAACTTCAAAAGGTAGAGGATGGTCCTCAGACACCAATACAAGACCTAGTTAAATTAGCCTTTAAGGTCTAAAACTCCAGAGAGGAGACGGCTGAGTTACAGCTCCTAGCAGCAGCTTTACAGCCCAGTCATAACCCCAGGCCAGAGAGCACATACTCTGCAGACTCCAAGGCTACAAAAGGAGCCTGCCTGCTATAAGTGCAGCAAGGCAGGACACTATGCCAACAGGTGTCCGCAAGGTCCCCGAGCCCCAGCGCAGCCTTGCTATAAGTGCAAGGCATCAGGACATTGGGCCAGTGAATGTCCTAACCCTCGTCCACCAGCAACCCCCTGCCCTGCTTGCCAGCAGGGAGGACACTGGAAGTCTGATTGCCCCACCCTGAGAACAGGTGCTGCGTCTCCACGTGACCCCCTTTCCCAGGATCCTGGGAGCTCCTTCCAGCTCCTACATCTGGACGATGACAACTGAAGGTGCCGAGACTTGGGGACCCCCATCACCCTCGTCAAGCCGCAGGTAACTCTCCTGGTAGTGGGTAAGACAATTAATTTTTTTTAATCGACAGCAAGGCTACCTATTCTGTTTTGCCGTCCTTCTCTGGACCTAGCCTTCCATCCAATATCTCTGTAGTAGGAGTAAGTGGAAAGCCATCCACTCCACAAAAACTCCACTCCTTAATTGCTGCCTGGCCAACAACTACTTTATGCACTCGTTTCTCATTATACCCTCATGCCCTACCCCCTTACTAGGCCGAGAAATCAGTTTGGCTTTCCCCCACTCACCTCAAACTTACTAAATTTTCTTAACTATCTCATACTCCCCAACCTTGCCAGGACCTTCCTTCTGGGTTTTGCCCATATTCCAACAAATGCTTCCATTCCTCATTCCTATACTAATACTGTACCTTATTTTATTTTTCATCCGTGCATCCAAATACCAACCATGGGCCCCGACCTTAACGACGCCCCTTAACAGCAGGAAGTAGCCAGACAGACCACGTCGCCCCTTTATCACTATTATCAATAAAAGGTTGGACCGTTTGGACGAACGGAGGCAGGATGGTGCACTTCCGGGTTCTTCATCAGCAACTTTACCCGTGTGCGCGAAAATGCAGCCGGCGACCCGGGAAGGTGCAGACCAACTGGGCATGCGCCAGGTGAAGTCAATCCGAAGAGACCAAGATTTACCTGGTCGCACCTGCAAAACGCCCCCCGACATGCCCGTGCCCCGCCTATTGCCCTCCCACTCCTAGAAAAGCCACTCTTGGCCAGTGAGCCACGCGGCCTTCTCACAGCCCCACTCCTGTTGGGATGTCGGGACTGTGGGAACTCCATCCGAGAGCCCCACGGGGGGACTCTACCGGCCTCCTTTGCCGGAGGCCGACAGACTTCTCCCCCACACCTTAGGTTACCAAAATAAACTTGCAGTTTTGCTGTTACCCTTGCCTACTCACTGGTTCTTTTGTGCCCACTGGGCTGGTCTTAGAAAAAACAAATCAGATATATTTTGAGCGAAATGTGAGTGACACTGGTCCATGACACAGCCCTCAGGAGGTCCTGAGAACACACCCAAGGTGGCTGGGGCAAGCTTGGTTTTATACATGTTAAGGAGGCGTGAGACATCAATCAAACACATTTCAGAAATATATTAGTTTGGTCTAGAAAGGCGGGACAACTCAAAGCTGGGGGCTTCCAGGCTATAGGTAAATTTAAACACTTTCTGGTTGGCATTTGGTTGAGTTTGTCTAAAGACCTGGGATGGATAGAAAGGGAATGTTCAGGTTAAGATAAAAGATTGTAGAGATCAAGATTCTTTTGAAGTCTTATAATGGCTACCCTTAGAGACAAAAGATGACAAATGTCTCCTATTCAGATCTTTAAAAGGTGCTAGATTTTTAGTTAATCTCTTTACGATTGGGAGGGCCTGGAAGATAGATAGCTATGTTATCTACATAGAAAAACATCTAGCTAGCTATGTTAAAAATATCTAGCAATGTAACAGATGCAAAATTTCCCCCACAAAGGACAGCTCTGCAGGGCCATTTCAAGATACAGCAAAGAAACATGTTTCGGGGTAAAATATTTTGTTTTTCTTCCTTGTCTCATAATGTTATCCCAGCGTCAGTTTGGAAAGCAGTCACAATGAATAGGGTTAAATAAAACCTATCTGATGAGAATATATGAACTGTAGGACATGACTCCCCAGACCCCTTAGACAGGAATTTGGGTACAATTAAAAAAATCGGAGTTTAGTCCTCAATATCATGATAAGGATTTTTCTATTTTGTATGTTTTCAAATTTTACATTTTAAAAATTTCAGAAGACTAGCACTGTAAAGTATGAAATTTTAGAAGACTAGCACTGTAAAGGGAGATTGAAGGGGCAGAAATATCTTCATTTGGGAGACATAGACAAAGGGTGAACCCCAAGACACACATGCTGTTTAGGGAAAGAATTCCAGTATCCCTCTGGCTTACCCATGCCATTTTCATATGACTTAGGCACCCAAGCATGTTCTGAACCTTCTGTCGTAACTTCTACTGGAAATACTAAACAAGGCAGCCATTTTGCCTTCAAGTGCTAGACTTACTGTGCTTAATCTAGTTCTTGCTTTTTGTTCAGCTTGTTATTCTTATATTCATAAACCTCAAACTATCAACTGACAAGCCTGAAGGGCGAAGATCAAGTCACTACTTTTGGTAAGGAGAGGAGAAGCAAGGCTTGATGCCAGAAAGGAACCTGAGGCTTCACAAAAAACCTCAGGACATTCTGGTTCCCAGATAGTTCACTTTTTCCCTTAAGAAAGAGTAAAATATTTTATTTGTTTGTTTGTTTTGAGACGGAGTCTCACTTTATCGCCCAGGCTGGAGTGTAGTGGCACGATATTGGCCACCACAACCTCTGCCTCCCGGGTTCAAGCGATTCTCCTGCCTCAGCCTCCCAAGTAGGTGGGACTACAGGCACACACCACCATGTTCAGCTAATTTTTGTATTTTTTGTTGTTGTTGTTGAGGTGGAGTCTCGCTCTGTCGCCCGGGCTGGAGTACTGTGGCCGGATCTCAGCTCACTGCAAGCTCCGCCTCCCGGGTTCACGCCATTCTCCTGCCTCAGCCTCCCGAGTAGCTGGGATTACAGGCGCCCACCACCTCGCCCGGCTAGTTTTTTGTATTTTTTTTAGTAGAGATGGGGTTTCACCGTGTGTTAGCCAGGATGGTCTCGATCTCCTGACCTCGTGATCTGCCCGTCTCGGCCTCCAAAAGTGCTGGGATTACACACTTGAGCCACCGCACCCGGCCTAATTTTTGTATTTTTAGTAGAGATTGGGTTTCACTATGTTGGCCAGCCTGGTCTTGAACTCCTGACCTCGTGATCTGCCCACCTTGGCCTCCCAAGGTGCTGAGATTACAGGCGTGAGCCACCACGCCTGGTCTAAGAAAGAGTAAAATATTTTATGTCAAATGTAAACTCAAAGGACACAAATGATGTATCTGAATTAAATTGTAAACCTAAAATCTGGCCGTGAGTCACATATGTCTCTTATACATCTGCCTACATGTTACAACCACATATATGTGATTTGGTAGGCAGCATCATTGCAGACTTTGTCTTTGATTTCTGCATTTGTCAATAGACAGGACAAGTATTTTTGCAACTGTCTCAATCAATTCACAAGCTATGAAGAAATCTTATTCCTCCCTTCTGCAGTCCTTAGAACCAGTCAGAGCCTTGTAGATGACCTACTTAAAATCCTGGATTTTGCACAGAAGCCGAAGGCCAAAGAAATTGTGCTATTCTCTTAAGGTCAAAAAGTTAGCTTTTTGGCATTAGAGCATTTGAATTATTAAAAAGGTAAATGAAAGAGTGATGGGTCTCTTATTGTATAGAAGTATATTTGTAAAGCACAAAAACAAAATTCTTACTTTCATTAGTATTGACAACCGCAATCAGTGACTGAGGTAGAAGGCTCAGTCATCAAAGTCTATTATTCCAGCTTGAGAGCAGGCCTGGGAAAAATGCAAGTCACAGATACATCTGTGGCTGTTTTTTCCCTAACAGGTTCTCAGGAGATTTAGCATTTATGCATTGTGCTTAAAAGGAGGAGGCAGTGAGACACACTTGTGATGATTATATACTTGTAAGCTTTTAGTTAGTGCCCGGTAAACCTACATTTTACATAAGATAAGGTGAACATTTAAAGAAAATTGGAATAGAGGAAACAGCTGTCTCAGGGAGGGTGAAGGACTGATTTATCTCATCTTGCCTTGTTCTGTACCTGGGAAGATATAAGCCAGTGATCGACATTATCAGTGTGGAGTCTTTTTTTTCTTTTGAGACACAGTTTCACTCTGTCACCCAAGCTGGACTGCAGTGGTGTGATCGTGCCTCAATGCAACTTCCACCTCCCAGGTTCAAGTGATTCTCCTGCCTCACCCTCCTGGGTAGCTGGGATTATAGGCGCGTGCCACCATGCCTGGCAATTTTTTATTATTATTATTATTAGTGGAGATGGGATTTCCCCATGTTGGCCATGGCTGGTCTCAAACTCCTGGCCTCAAGTGATCTGCCCACCTCAGCCTCCCAAAGTGCTGGGATTACAGGTATAAGTCACCATGCCTGGCCTCAGTGTGGAGTCTTTTCGAAGGCCTGGTTTCTGTTTAGCCCTTAGGGAAGGAAGCCTAGAGGTGGTTAGTGAGGGCAGGTGCATAACAGGCCTGTCTGACCTCCCACCCCATCATGGCTGGAACTGAGCTTCCAAGGTGTCTCCATGGCCCCCTTGACCAGGAGGGATTCTGTTTAGTCAGTTGGAGGCTTACAATTTTATTTTTATTTCCCAGTATAAGGAGTACACAGAAACTATATTTACAGATAAACTAATACTATCCTCAGATTTTCATTTATTGTGTGGTTAATTATGTCTAATTTGATTAATGATGTATGATTAATACACATATATATACATAAAACAATTATAAAATAAAAACAGATTTAAAACACCCTTTTGTTTTTAAGTCCGTAATTATGAATTTGATTTATCTTCAGGAAAATATAGTATTTTTAAAGACCAAAGCAATATATTTAAACATAAATTCAAAAGACAGTAAACTGTCTATTTATAAAGGACACCGTGATATTATGAATAGTGAATGAGAAAGCAATTGCTGAAACCAGATCTGTTTTGTAGACTTTCTGTATAGCTTTCGTATGGAGAAAGTTTCGCATTGTTCTTTCACAATAAAAAATGTAAATATGCGAGTGAGAAATTCTTGAATTCATAAATAACAAAACAATAATAATAAAAAAATCTCCTTTATCAAATAGGCAAAGACAAAAATTATGAGCATATGCAATACTGAAAGAGAGGCAGGAGGGAGCCCTCTCAAACCTGGGAAGCCAGATCAGAACTGGAGCAGTGCTTCTGGAAAGGAAGGTGACGAGACGGATCAAGAACCTAACAAATGTCCATTACTGTGGACCTACAGCCACTGTTATGACTGTGTTCTTAGAGCCGATGCATGCAGTCAACGATGTCTGTAAAATAATACGGTTTTCAGTCTTATTTGTTTTTTAAAAAAACTGTAAGTAAATGCTCAAGTGGGGAAACTGTTAAATAGAACTGAGACAGCCAAGCTACCCAAGGGGGTACCCAGAGAAACTGACCAGCCTGCGCACTGGGAGAAAGGGATGGAGCCTTGGGAAGTTCACCCTGTTTGAGGCGGGGAGGAGCCTGGTCTCTCCTGATCCGGTAGTACCTGGGATTTCAATTGGTGATGTGGGAAAACCTGCTTGGTTTCTGTTTAGCCCCTAGGAAAGGAAGCCTAGAGGTGGTTAGTGAGGGCGGGGGCATAAAAGGCCTGTCTGACCTCCCACCCCATCATGGCTGGAACTCAGCTTCCAAGGTGTCTCCACGGTCCCTTTAACCAGGAGGGAGTCTGTTCAGTCAGTTGGAGGCTTAATATTTTATTTCCCAGTATGATAAGGAGTACACAGAAACTATATTTACAGATAAATTAATACTATCCTCTGATTTTCATCTATTATTTTCATCTGTATTCATCTTGCTTTATAGATTTTCATCTGTATTCATCTTGCTTTGCTGAGAGTCCCTGTTACCCTTTTTCTTTTCCTTTTTGCCCAACAAATTCCATTTTTCTCACCCTTCAAAGAGTCTGCGGGCCTAATTTTTCATGGTGTGTGACAAGGACCCTGTTTTTAGCTGAACTAAGGACAAAGTCCTACAACAGTATATTCCCACGTAACAGAATTTTCGGTACCTATTTTTTAAAAACTGTTTTCATGGCAGAGAAAATTTATTATTATTTTCATTTTTTATTTTTTTGAGACAGGGTCTCACTTTGTCACCCAGGCTGGAGTGCAGTGTCACAAACAGCTCAATGCAGCCTTGACCTCCCAGGCTCAAGCCATTTTCCTGCCTCAGCCTCCCATGTAGCTGGGCCTACAGGTGCATGCCATCACACGTGGCTAATTTTTATATTTTTTGTAGAGACAGGGTCTTGCCATGTTGCCCAGGCTAGTCTTGAACTGGAGCTCAAGAAATCTGCCTGCCTGGCCTCCCAAAGTGCTGGGATTACAGGCATGAGCCACCACGTGCATGCCAGGCACAGAGAAAATTTATCGTAATGTCATGCTAAATGGAAAAAGCACGATACAAAACTATATACAATATAATTATATAGCACACACACACTGCAAATATTTAGGCATAATCAAGAGATAGGAACAAATTAAACAGAAATTTTACTAAGCATTACGGTAAAAATAACTTCTAACACTTTTTTTTTTTTTTTTTTTTGAGACGGAGTTTTGCTGTTGTCACCCAGACTGGAGTGCAGTGGTGCAGTCTTGGCTCACTGCAACCTCCACCTCCCGTATTCAAGCAATTCTCTTGCCTCAGCCTCCCGAGTAGCTGGGACTACAGGCATGCACCACTACGCCTGGCTAATTTCTGCATTTTTAGTAGAGACGAGGTTTCACCATGTTGGCCAGGCTGGTCTCAAACTTCTGACCTCAGGTGATCCACCTGCCTCGGCCTCACAAAGTGTGGGGATTACAGGCGTGAGCCACCATACCTCGTCACTTATAACATTTTTTATAGTTTATTGTGAATGATTTCAAAATGTAAAAAGAAAGCATTATCAGGAAAAACCCCGCAATGGTCACCAAACTGCGTGGAGTGTCTGTGCAGCTGCTCATAATGTCCTTACACATGGAGCCCTTGAAGTTAGAAGAAAGAGTTCTTCTCTCTTTCCTACATATGGGGCACTTGGCTCCCTTACACGAGAAGGGGCCTTATTCACTGAAGTGGTTGGTTATATACACACACCCTTAACATGCATCTGGACAGAGTTGCTTCTATGTATGAATTCTCCCAAAAGTAATCCTACGAAAAAAATTAATGTGACGATATTATTTTTCCAGCCATTATCATCCTGTGTATCTGGGAGGTGGCTCTTGTCTTTGAAAGATGTTGCCAGTTCTTAATACGAAAGTGACAGCGTAACAGCAGGAAACGGGGAGGGCAACGCTCCTAGTAACATAATACCATCATCACCACATATTTTAATGTCATCTTTACCAACCGTAATGGAAAGTTTAAAACACTGGCTGATGAGCTGCTTTCTGACTTACAGAAGAGTATTTTGAATTTTTCCTTTGAAAAACTGAAAAGTGACTTTAATTACCTACTGCTATCAGAGCAGTCAAGCCCTCACTTTTAGCACTTTCCAATTCCTTTCCTGAAACACCAGAATCCCCATCTTAGCTGTTCTTCTTGCGTGTTGAAAGCGTTAGCCATACCATACGCAGTCATTCACCTTGCCAAGAGAGGCTGAAGCGCTGCATTTTAAAGGCAATATTGTGGTGCTTCCTGCCACAGCAGTGACTAAACATGCAGCGAAGACAAAATCATGTCTCATTTTTATTTCTTCTTGGAAACAGGTTTGTTCAACAGATGTCGTTAAGGTTTCTGGGCTTCTATTAATCAACATTTTAATTTTAATTTATTAGAATATAGAAATAGCCTGATAGGAGTGTGAATATTTGCTTATCATGAAATCACAGAGTTTAAAGCAACTTTAAAAGACCATCTAATACAGTTCCAAAAGCCAAAGAAAGACAACACTTAAAATGATTAGGGTATAAGACTATTTTTGCTTAAAAGTCTGAAACAATAGATTCTTTGGCTTTATTCATTAATTCATTTTGGCATTTCATTAAAAAGTTCTTCCTGGGCCGGGTGCAGCAGCTCACGCCTATAATCCCAGCACTTGGCGGGGCTGAGGCGGTCAGATCACTTGAGGTCAGGAGTTCGAGATCAGCCTGACCAACATGGAGAAACCCTGTCTCTACTAAAAATACAAATTAGCCTGGCGTGGTGGCGCATGCCGGTAATCCCAGCTTCTTGGGAGGCTGAGACAGGAGAATCACTTGAACCCGGGAGGTGGAGGTTGTAGTGAGCCAAGATTGTGCCATTGCACTCCAATTTGGGCAACAATAGGGAAACTCCTTCTCAAAAAAAAAAAAAAAAAAAAAAGTTCATCTTGATATTAGGGCTAAGTTCTCACTATTGCAATTTGAGCTTCTTAGTCAACCTCAACAAACATGTAATGAAGCTAATTTGTTTTCTCTGTCCATTCGAAAAGTGTAGAGTAAGGAATTCTACTCTGAACTGCCTACTCTGCAGAGCAAACAGACTCAGTTTCTTCCACTTTGTCCTTGGCTCCTACATCGCAATTCACATTGAGTCATTTTCCCTTTTTTACCAACAGGGCCATCTCCACATTTGCTTGCTTTTCTTGTGATCACTGGGATTAGAAATAACAAGGTCCCAAACTAGCTACATGCTTTCATTTTGAGTGTATGAATGTGTGCGAAGCCTCAGCATAAATATAGGCAAATATGGAGAACTGAAATGTATGGAAAAGACATTTTAAAAATAAAATGTATGGGCTATATGTTATGGTGTTCATAAATTGTTTTTCCATTCCTGGCCGGGCGCAGTGGTTCACGCCTGCAATCCCAGCACTTTGGGAGGCTGAGGTGGGCAGATCACCTGAGGTCAGGAGTTCGAGACCAGCCTGGCCAACATGGGGAAACCTTGTCTCTACTAAAAATACAAAAAATTAGCTGGGCATGGTGGCACATGCCTAATGTTAACATTCCTAATGTTAGCACCAGATTTTTATTTTGTTTGTGAACTTAATGGATGAGTTTACATTTTACACTCAAATATGTGAGCTTATATTTTAATATCAACTAAGATTATATACACTATTTTAGGTATGCCATCTCCCATCTTAGGACCCTATTTACCTACTTAAACTAAGTCACTGGCATTTTAAATAGTTTCATCACATTAAAACATACGCAAATTGGACAGAAGCATCAAAATAAAGCAGATACTCCCCAGGGAAGAGAGTTCACTGAGGAAGGCTCGTGTGGCAGAACAGTATTGGGAAAGTAAAGAGCGGGGAGTGACACTATTTTTTAGATCCTTACCTGACATCTGTGGTGGGAGTGACACTATTTTTAGATCCTTACCTGACGTCGGTACACGTAATGCAAGTGATGTTCCGACTATTTGTTGCGATCAGGTGCAAAGCTACTGATGTTTCCTTGTCAGAGGTGGGGTGTGCTCCACATTTAAAGAAAAATTCCTGAAAGAAAGTTAAATATAATCACACACATGAATCCTGGCTGCTCATTTTTCCTCTAAACATTTCGACAGTCAACAATCTCTTTGGGCAAGAGAAGACATCTGTTATGAGGTAGGAGAAGGAAATAAATCAGCAGCAAACCTTTCCCAGGAAAGGATGACCTTGTGCCAAAGTGGTCAACGTTTCCCTTTTAGAATGGCCCTGAGTCTCTGCTATTCTTTTGCTCTTTAAGCGAGGGAGCTGGAGAAATACGCTGTGGCCTTCGTTTAGCCATGCCCTTCAGTGATAATAAGTGAGTCTAGAAGAATCACACGACGTGGAGGTGGGAGGAAGCCTCTCACTAATGAGGAAAGGGAGACGCGAAGCCATGAAATGAGGTGCCCGCGGTCAAACAGTTAAGAGGTGAAGCCAAGAAGTAACTCAAGCTCCCCGCAGGGAAATCCAGTGCTTTTTCTCCAGTATCACTACATGGTTAGTCATTTAGCAGAGTCAGGAATTGAGAGAGCCCTACTGTAAATAGCCACATAAGTACACATGGACTCCTGGTAGACACAGAAGTGCAGCAGGGGCTGGGTGCATTGGCTCACGCCTGTAATCCCAGCACTTTGAGAGGCTGAGGCGGGCGGATCATGAGGTCAGGAGTTCGAGACCAGCCTGGCCAACATGGCGAAACCCCATCCCTACTAAAAATACAAACATTAGCCCGGGCGTGGCGGCACATGATGGTAATCCTAGTTACTCGGGAGGCTGAGGCAGGAAAACCGCTGGAGCCCATCTGAGGCAGGAGAATCACTTGAGGTTTCAGTGAGATGAGATCAGCCCACTACATTCCAGCCAAGAGTACAGCAGAGCATGGCTCTCCCAGCCCCATCTGGAATCTGCCCCTTTTCTGCCTGGCATCAACACTTCAGCATTCCCACAAAGACTCTGCCACCCACCCTCTGTGCCAGACAACTGGAATGTTCCAATCCAGTATCTTGTTGCTTCTCAGTTCTTTTCCCCAGCCAGGTCCTGCCACATACTCCCTCATTTTAGCTTTTCACATAGGTCACATTCTTTTGATTGATAATATTCTCCCTTCTCAACCATTTTTGTCACTTGTTCCTTTTCTAACTTCTATATTTGTTCTCACTTTCCTTCTGTTCACTCATACACCAAGCCAGCAATTGCTCTGCTTCTTGTCCCACAGTCTGTATGCCTTCCATGATACTAACGTCTGTGAAGCTAAATTTTCTGCTACTGAAAAAATAATACATATATATTACTGGATGACAGACTAACCCCTGCATACCACACTTACTCCTAACTCCACTAGTGTTTAACTGCCTGAAATGTGGAAAGGATTTTCCCTTAAAACCCTTGACCTGGTATTGGCAAACTTTGATGTAAAGTGCCAGATATTAAATATTAAGTGCTTTTGATTTTGTGAGTTATATGGCCTTTGTCATACTTCTCAGCTTGGCCTTGTAGCTAAAAACAGCCATAAGCAGTATGCAAATGAATGGGTCTGGCTGTGTCCTAATAAAACCTTTTATACAAAATATGTGGCAAGTTGGATTTTTCCCTGCAGGCCACAGTTGTCCACGATGAGACAATTGTAGAATGCTTTATTTATATTTGTACTCTTAACAGTGACTGACATAGGATAGGCATGACTTTTTTTTTTTTTTTTTTTTTGAGATAGTGTTTCTGTTGCCCAGGCTCGAGTGCAGTGGCGCGATCTCAGCTCACAGCAAACTCTGCCTCCCGGGTTCACGCCATTCTCCTGCGTCAGCCTCCCGAGTAGCTGGGACTATAGGTGCCCGCCACCACGCCCGGCTAACTTTTTGTATTAGTAGAGACAGGGTTTCACCGTGTTAGCCAGGATGGTCTCGATCTCCTGACCTTGTGATCCACCCGCCTTGGCCTCCCAAAGTGCTGGGATTATAGGTGTGAGCCACCATGCCTGGCCTGACATATACTTCTTAAATGAAAAACAATAGATTAATCAATGCTATTTAATCATTGCTCTTTATCATTTATTTAATGAATGCTATATATTATACCCTTATATGTTTGACAGCAACATTTATTTTCTTCTTTTCCTATTTATAATTTACTAACCTCATTCTCCTTTGACATGTGACACCCTCAGCAACACCCCTTGGTCCGAAGCCGTTGTGTGCATCAGAATTACTTGGGTGGGAGAGGGCACGGGTTTGTTAAACCAGAGATCGCTGAACCCACCCTGGGATTTTGTAAATTCTGGGATGGCATCAAGATTCGCATTTCTAACAACTTGCCAGGTGATGATGTTCCTGCCGCTCAGGGGACCACACCGTGAGAAACCTTCAGCTCCACCAACGTCAGAGGCAAAGTGAGTAAACTCTAGTTACTCTCTCGTAAGACCGATGCTGCAGCAGGTCGCTTAACATGTCTGAAAATAATGCTACATCTTATGTAAAATATGTGACTCTCAAAAATCTGGAGTGTGCCATTTTACTTTTTTTTGAGATATAGTCTCACTCTATTGACTAGGCTGGAATGCATTAGCGCAGTCTTGGCTCACTGCAACCTCTGCCTCCCAGGTTCAAGTGATTCTCCCTCCTTGGCTTCCCAAGTAGCTGTGATTACAGACACCCGTCATCATGCCAGGCTAATTTTTGCATTTTTGTAGAGATGGGGGTTTCACCATGTTGGCCAGGCTGGTCTCGAACTCCTGAGCTCAAGTGATCCACCTGCCTCGGCTTCCCAAAGTGCTGGGATTACAGGTGTGGGCCACTGTGCCCGGCTGAGTGTGCCATTTTAAAGAGAAGTATCCCAAAGTCAGGGATTTGGAACCCAGGCTGTTTTTCACTACAAGGCTCACCAATCCCAGGTGGTATAATTTAGTTAACTAAACCTATCCTATCTGGGGCAGGGGAATATCAACCGGCCCTCACACTTACAGTCCTCAGCCCATGGAGGCATGTGTGTGGAGTCTTGCTGGAGTGGACGGGATGTCCAGTGTGCGTGATGGGTCCAGGCTCAGGCATGCCTGTGGAGTCCTGCCCATGAGTCCAGGACCTTCCCCATAGCAGCATGGAAATCATGCTTGCTGATTTTTTTGTTTGGTTATGTTGTTTTCCTGAACATAGCATCCCATTATTTTTACTCAATCTTTTGAAATGTGACACATCCTTCAATGGCCAGCTCAAGGGTATTGAGAAAGAGATTTAAAACAATGTCTGAACACCAAAACGAAAAGTCTGAAGGACATGACTGACCCTTATGAAATACACTGAGCTAGCTACAACTGTTTTTTGCAGACATGAAAGAAATCCTCATTCAAAACATAAAGTAATTCCTCCAAAATAGCTGAGTTTGCAGGACTATTGAGAAAGTGTTTCATATACAGATAAATAGATATAAAGCATTTATGTTTTTTCTTACCTTCAGAAAGCTGCAGTAGACATTCAGCTAACAAATCACAAATTGTTCTAACACCAGATAAAATTCAGCCAGATAAAAGTCTTTTTATTGGGGGGTATGTGTTTATAGATAATGGTATAAGAAGTTACAGATAGTTGAAATATTCTAGTAATTCATACAGTGTGATAAAACTAAAACACACATTGCCAACCCTATATTAAATATGTATGCCTCATCAGTAAATTTCAGTGCTTTCTCCCACAATTTTTATGAAAGAATGTTTTTGTGTAGTACTAGAATAACTGGCAAGAACTGTGAAGAATGTGAGATTCTACCCAGCAAGCAAGTAAAATCTTGCGAGTAACAAATTAGTTTGCCGCAGTATCATAAAAGCTGACAGAAGACAAGAGACTCCTGGATCAGAGACAAAGGACTGCAGAACTCAGAGCACACGGAGAAAGAGGCATGAGCATCATATTATACCAGTTCCCCTCCACACCAGGGTTGAAGCAGATGGGCTAAGTCAGATTCTACAGGTACAGGTGTTTTGCATCGCAGCTGAGGACCCTGAGCTTAGGAAACTCAAATCTTCTATAAGTAGTTCTAAGCAAGCCATCCTTTCATCCTGAAGGGAGACATTGTCTTTATTATACTGCACAATAAGCATATTTGCCTTTTGATCTGGAGAGAAACATTATCTTCTCTACTTTCAAGGTCATTTGCTCTAAAACTTCCTTGAAAAGGTGAGTCAGAACAAGGTAGTGCCTCCCTCAGAGATGAGCAGACACATCAGAGGCTCATGGAGAATTCAATAACACCTTTTCTTACAGGCTAATTAGCAGAGTGTTTTTTTTTTTTTCCCCCAGATGGAGCTTTGCCCAAGCTGGAGTGCAATGGTGCGATCTTGGCTCACTGCAGCCTCCGACTCCTGGGTTCAATTGATTCTCCTGCCTCAGCCTCCTGACTAGCTGGGATTATAGGCATGTGCCACCATGCCCAACTAATTTTTTGTATTTTTAGTAGAGATGGGGTTTCACCATGTTAGTCAGCTGGTCTCGAACTCCAGACCTCAGGTGATCCACCCGCCTCGGCCTCCCAAAGTGCTGGGATTACAGGTGTGAGCCACCGTGCCCGGCCGATCTGGTCATTTCTGCTCCTATACAATCAGTGGACTGGATTGTTGAAGCCTTTTCTGTCATTTCCAATCTGTTTTCAAAACCAGCAGACAATAAAGGAACACACAACAGGAGGTGGAAGGGCCTTCCTCGAAAATTCCACCTTGGGTGTCTGGGACGGCTTTGCTCACACACGGGTGTCATCTCACAGACAGCGGCATGATTCTTTGGGATTAACTGTCTCTGAATTCTGTTTTGCTTCTCTTGATTACTCAGTTTAAAAAATTTAAAAAGTCAAAGACAGGAAAGCTTTCTAGTTGGAGTCCAAGAAGGCTGGTCAGAAGGCTGGCACTGCTGCACCACTGTGAGGTCACTGGGGCATGGCAGGGCCCAAGCCGAGTGGCCCAAGAAACGTCTCCAGCAGTGCTGAGCGACAGTGGTTAGGCCTGAGGCAAGGCTGCTCAAGGTGGCATTGTTTGAGTTCTCGCGTGTGCAGGGGTTGGCCACGGAAGTTGCTTCTTGGTCATTAGGGAGGCAGAGTCCTCTGGGGGAGCAGCCAGGGAGTGTCCTCTTCATCAGGAAGTCCGGCTGGAACAGAATCCTTTACTGTGGGTAAACTGAGTCTCAGAGCGGCCCACCCCACCTCTTCCAAATGCTAGTTCACAGATAAATCAGCGACAAAAAGATTCCCCCACCTAACCAGGAGCTGCAATTCCCAGGGGCTTACTCATTTCATTTGTATATGAATAGTCACTTCTGGGAAACCTTAATCAGCTAGGGAGCTAAAATCTGTAACAGCAATTGGCCAGTTTTGTTTTGTTTTCAGATGATAGCCTAAATGATTTCTTTTGATACTTGAAAAAAAATAAGGCCTTAGAAAATGTGCTTGGCTTTGTATTGTGACACTGCTAAATGCCATAAACGTTTTCATCTTTATTTATTTTTTTGAGACACGGTCTCGCCCTGTAACCCAGGCTGGAATGCAGTGGCGTGATCTTGGCTTACTGCAACCTACGCCCCTCAGGTTCAAGCAAATCTCATGTCTCAGCCTCCTGAACAGCCGGGATCATAGGTGTGTGCCACCACGCCTGGCTAATTTTTTGTATTTTTAGTAGAGATGGGGTTTTACCCTGTTGGCCAGGCTGGTCTCGAATTCCTGACCTCAAGTGATCCATCCACCTCAACCTTTCAAAGTGCTAGGAATACTGGCAAGAGACATCGCGCCCGGCCTGTTTTCTACTTTATTAGTATTAAATGGAAAACCCAACAAAGTTGTATTCCTCAAGTTCTTAGAAAGGGTACTCACACTTTTACCATTTCTCTGGACAAGGCTGTGATCCTTTCCTTCCATTCTTCTCTTTCATCATAACTCAGTTGGCCTCTCCTCCCCGTTGTTGAGCCTGACCCTCCAAATCACACCAGACCCATACAAATCGAAGCGGGACCCGGGGAGAAGAGCATGAAGATGTCAGCTGGACTGTGGCACTCCTGGAAGCCACTCCTGGAAGCCACTCCTGCTCACCTGCGTATATCCCTTCACCCATGACTCATAAGCAGTGCCCCTCACAAAGAGGAAAACTAGAGCAACAAGAATGGAATAAATAACCCAGCAGAATCTGAAAATCAGATTAACACCAAGAATCCAACTGTATAATCCAACATTCAAGATCAGAAGCTAGTCAACCCCAAATACAATTTGATAGATTTCAAATTACTGTAAAAATAGATGACAACTGGCTCGAAAGCCCTGTTTATCACAGTCATAATAAGGTCAAATCTGAAAAAATTACTAGCAGTAAGATCTGACTTATTTACCCATGATCCTTCTGATAGCTTTTTTTGAACATCCTAAATTTTATGTTTATAGATATTGTTTAACAATTATGTTTTCCACACGAAATATTGCATCTATCTTCACAAAGAGTTCAATTCCATTCTAGTCTCCAAATCCTTCTTAGTTAATATTACCAAAAAGAAAAAAAAAAAAAAAAAAAAACTATCCTTCTCTTGATAAAGTAACGGGGACACGCACTTTTCACCAACAAGGTTGCAATGGGTATAAGGTTTGTACTTGACATGTAACTGCATAGCTATTTGCACGGCTCTGGGTATAGTTAGGAAAACAGGGCCCACACCAGGCAGTTCAACTGACGGAATTGAATGAGCTTAGTTATAGAGGCACGGAAACACAGAAGAACTAAACAGGGAAAGGAAGCCACTTGAGATTAGTGTCATTATTGCACAGCTGCCATCTGGGACTGGGGACAATGAGATAAGTTGTTGGAGTCACCACAGCTCTGCAGCTGGGCTGTCTGGTTGGGAGTGTGACAATGAATGGGATGAAGCCACTGCCAGAGACGTCCCCTGGAGAGAGAGGAAGAAACGCCCCCGGCTTCTGCCTTTCCTTGGCCCTCCCATCGCCAGAAACAGTCAGCCCCAACTTACAGGGCAGAGAGAGGAAAAGGTGGCATGGGTCTGAAAGCCACCAGCAGATGACTGCTGCACTGCCACGAGGCGGACCCTGCATGGGATCAAAATTTCCCACTAACTTTGTTAGTGGTGACACATTCTAATCAGCCTCCACAAAAACAAAAACATACATTCAGATATTGCTGTGAAATATGTATTGAAGATATAGAAATACTCACACAAATACACATTGTGTATTGAGATTAAACTCAACTATACCCGTCAAAAGACTATCCATCCAAATTTTCCAATGATATTAACAGGATACAGGGCGGTGGTTACTGCTTATGAGATGAACTCGTAATAAGCATCTTACATCTATATCAGAAAGGTTCTCACAGTTACCAAGTTAAGACAGACAGCCTGTCATTTCAAATCAATCTAAATGCCTCTCACAAACCTAAAATTCTGTTTGTAGCTAACAGCAACAGATATTCCCCAGTTACTCTCTCCTCAGAAACTGTCCAGGCTAGAATAGTTCCTCGTTAGTGAGATAGAGTCTTTTCTAAGACACAACTATTAGTTTTAAGTCTTCCTATCCATGCAGAGGTTTCATTGTTAATCTTGCTAATAAAGTTTCAATTTTCTCTAAGTTAAAACATGCCAGTTGGGTAGGGTGGAACCCACCCACAGTCCCAGCTTTTTGGGAGGCTGAGGCAGGAGGATCTCTTGAGCCCAGGAATTTGAGACCAGCATGGGCAACATAGCAAGACCCTGTCTTTAAAAACAAACAGAAACTCCGCAAAAACAAACTAAAAAATGCCAGATACAGCATAACCACAACACTCTTTACCTAATACATAAATAAAGCCTTAAAATAGCGATGCCAAAGCCTGTTTAGCTTGTGACTTCTTTATTGTGTCTTAGCCTTCATACTGAGGTGTTTGACTTACTGGGTATTACATAAAGCCAGTAACTCATTTGATCAGTTCTGATACAAAATAACTATGCAAGTTGTAGGACTGTATAATAAATGCACACTTTGTTAAATTAACAATGCCAGTTTTACAATTAAGTTACACCTAGTCAAACAAATCAGACCTAACAAGTTAATGAGTCTATCATCATGTTCAATTACAAGTTTGTTTTCTCTCAAGATGTTAATAAAGCCTCTAGATGATGTACAAAGTTTATCAGGGGAAAGAAAATCAATATACTCCCACACAAAGCAAAACCATGTCAAAACTTTGCCGGGAAGAAGCCTGTCAGTTTATGGTACATGTTTTCAAGGAGTCTAACTTAAAACAAAAGTTGACTAATATAACAACCCACATCCTGCCCTTCTCTGCCTGACTGTAAGTTCTTCAATGTGCCTTGAAGTTTATTCCAGGTGCAATGCCACTCAGCCATAATTTGATGTTTATACCTTTAAGAGCAAAAGGGAGATTGTTAAAGATGTTAAAAGTGATTCCTGAAAAGTAAAATAAAAGGTTTGCAGTCATTACTGACCCTTATAAAATGAGTGAAAAATAGGAAAACTAATATTTTCTTTCCTAGCTCAAGGTACTTGCTCCAACAAGCTCAGATGGCTACACCTCCTTTTCCCCTCCCTAGCCCAGGGGCGAGCAGGCAGCTCTGGCCTCCTCAGTCAGAATAAAACAGCCTCATACATGTGACCACAATGAGATACCTGTCTGAGAACCAAGCCGCTGCTCAGAAGGAAAAAGTGATGAGAGAGAGACAGTCTCCAAGAGAGAGATCATTTGTACCCTGGGTCCAGCTGTGCCCGATGTTTCCCCAGTTACTTATTAATTTTTATTTATTGATTTATTTTGAGATGGAGTCTCACTCTGTCGCCCAAGCTGGAGTGCAGAGGCGCGACCTTGGCTCACTGCAACCTCCGCCCCCTGGGTTCAAGCAATTCTCCTGCCTCAGCCTCCCAAGTAGCTGGGATTACAGGCGTACGCTACCACGCCGGGTTAATTTTTGTATTTTTAGTAGAGATGGGGTTTTGCCATGTTGGCCAGGATGGTGTCGAACTTCTGTTCTCAGGTGATCCACCTGCCTCGGCCTCTCAAAGTGCTGGGACTACAGGTGTGAGCCACCGTAATCCCTGGCCAATTTTTTTCATTTCTTAACTTAGCAGTGCCTATAGGCACTTCCAAGACTGATTTCTATATCATCTTTCAGACCGCAAAACAAGGATTTTCCTTTATTATCTTTACTATCTTGGAGACAGCTTTGACCTTAGGCGTTGTCCCCTAGATAATCTATCACTGGGGAATTTTTTAGAGCAAATGTTTCTACTATGTTTGTTGATATTTCTTTACTTGTGCATAATTATCCTGCTGTTAGCATTCATGAAGGGTCCCTGACTGCAAATGTTCTAGAACTAAGGGACAGTTGTTGAAGATGCAATTACTGCATACTGCACAGGCTCCCTGAGGGTGAGCAGGAGGACCCTGCTGGCCAGACGAGGCAGCCTTCCCTGATCTCTGACTCATCCCTAGGCCATTCCAGGGAAATCTGGATGGGGATTACACACAACACAGCAGCCATTTTTTTTTGTTTTTTCTTTCCTTAGGTTTGATGTTCAATGGACTAGCGGCTCTGGTGTGGCACTAGCTTCCCCTGCATTTCTCTCCCAATTCCAACAAACGTTTGGAGATTGTAACTTCTGTCTCACCTCAACATAATAGCAGTTACTTATGCGATGTCATCTGCTCAGTTTATAAATCGAGCATATCTCTTTCCTTTCAATTTTGTAGCCTAGCCAGACAATAAAAGATAACATTTATTATTCTAGCTGTTCTTTCTCTCCTTTAGAAGCTAAAGGTTTCACATGCTCTCATAATATGTCAGCTTCAAGAACATAATGGCACCCAAAACATTTGCTAGTTGCATGTTTAGGCCAAGCTTTCCACCTTTTGCGCTCAGATAAATAAAATCAGATGTTAAAATATCTTGCTGCTAACATGGAGTATTTCCTTTTATAATCTCCCACCGCTGATTGTTCAATTCCATGATTTGACCTCCAGGAGAGGACATATAAATAAACGTGTTAGCTGGTAATTATTTACAAGAAACTGAGGAGACAGGTCATTATTTTGAAAATTTATTATGACTCACCATCCCTAGATGAGTTACTGCATTCCTAGCATTTTCTAGGGAGTCTCTAGAAGACAGCATTATTTTAACATTATTTCTAAATGAGAAAAACGCTTATTCTAATCAACAATGGCAAATAATGTAGAAGAGCTATGTAATCATTTCATTGTCCAGGTTAATTATCTTCCAGACCAAGCACACTGGCCCAGTAAGGCCTTATAGACTTTCTAACCTCCTTGACTCACTGCCTCCCCCCCTGCCCACCTCTCCCTTGGCCTGCCATGGAGACCCTTTAAGGAGGGCCTGGATTTCACCCCTTCAGTTTGGCCCCTTGCTTGTGGTTTGAGCTCAGCAGGATCTGTCTTCTTCCTCTGCTTTGTCCACACGTTTTGCCTTTCAAACCCCTAGGTGTCTTTTAGGCCTCAGTGTATCTATCCTCAACCCTGGAGGCCTTCCTTGATCCTGTCCCTGTTTTAGCTAGTCCTCAGTTATGCCTCGGTGCCTAAGCTCTCCATAAGATACATCCGCCAGTGTGCCATGTCAGTTTACCATTGCCATGGCAACATCCAGGAGTTACCATCCCTTTCTGTGGCAATGACTCAAAGACCCAGAAGTTACTACTCTTTTCCTAGAAATTTCTGCATAAACTGCCCCTTAATCTGCATCTAATTAAAAGTAGGTATAAATATGACTGCAGAACTGCCCTGAGCTGCTACTCTCTGTCTACGGGGTAGCCCTGCTCTGCAGAAGCAGTCACGGAGCTGTAACACCACCGGAGCTATAACACTGCTGCTTCAATAAAGTGGTTTTCTTCTACGGCCAGCTTGTTCTTGAATTCTTTCCCCGGTGAAGCTAAAAACCCGCTTGAGCTTAGCGCCAGTGTAGGTCTTGCCTCCCCAACATCAGTATTCTTGGGAATTAAGTAATTCACTCTGTTCTCTCCCTGCTCTTTGGTTAGTCTGCAGTGTCCTTTTTTTTTTTTTTTTTTTTTTTTAAGACCGTGATATTCCACCTTTTGAGTTACAATTGGGACAACTGAGAGAGGGGGAAGAGCTGGAGTGGGGTGAGGGCTCGACGGCTGGAGGTGTAGTTCACTTAGTTTTTGTACTGGAAGGGTTCGTCACTGATTTCATTGAGAAGTCAGGTGGGGTGAGAGCTTCTATCATCTACACATTCCTCCTAACATTTACTGCTGTTGTTGTTGATTCCATTTTGCGGTTTATTTGGAAACTCACCCCCACTCCCTGGACCAAGTGAGGGCAGAACAGCCAGAGCCTGAGAAATGCAGCCACAGCAACTGCACAGTGTCCAGTCTGAGCAGGGAAAGTGCAAGAGAAACATACCTTTTGATAGCAATAATTCACAACACGATAATATAACTGGTTTGTTGGCTATGAGCAAAAAGAAATACTGAGCAATAAAAAAACAGCCTAGCTTTAAAACATTTTAAATGACTTTAGACTTGGAATCTAAACTTTTTTTCGCTCAAAAGTCCTTGTTTCTTTAGCAAGTAGAATTTAAAGCTTCTTTTTATTCGTGTCTTCTTTATTGCAGGCAGCTCAAGCCATCATAAACATTCCACTCAAGACAAACTGGGCAAAGGCAACTGCTTAATACAATTTAATAGCTTCTCACATTCTATATATTTACTTTATTTCCTCATTAGAAAAAGAAGAAAATAAAATGTAATTTGTAAATTTACCTATAAACCATATACCGGAAAACTAAGATGAATAAAACTGGAAAATAAATGTTACACTGAATTTTTTTTTTAACATGCCTGTACAAGTGATAAAAAATGGAAGAATTAAAAACTCAACCAGCCATCCTACTTATGCAAAATATATATCGATGGGTGTAGGCATGTGTGCTTTATATATACGATCATCCCTCAGTATCCAGGAGGGATTGGTTCCAGAACCTGCCCCCTGCCCCGATATCAAAGTCTACAGATGCTCAAGTTCCTGATATAAAATGGTGCAGTATTTGTATATAAGCTATGCACATCCTCCTGTATCTGTCTTCCTCCGCTGCTTCGTCCACTCATTTTGCCTTTCAAACCCCTAGGTGTCCTTCAGGCCTCAGCGTATCTATCTTCAACCCTGGAGGCCTTCCTTGATCCTGTCCCTGTTTTAGCTAGTCCTCAATTATGTCTGGTGCCTAAGCTCTCCATAAGATACATTCACCAGTGTGCCATGTCAGTTTACCATTGCCATGGCAACATCCAGAAATTACCACTTTAAATCATCTCCCGATCATGTAGAATATCTAATACAATGTAAATGCCAAGTATATAGTTGTTACACTGCATTACTTTTAAAATTTATATTTTTTATTGTGTTCATTTTTGTTTTCATTTTTGAATATTTTCAATTGATGATTGAATTCAAAAATGTGGAAGCTGTGGATATCGAGGGCTGATGTTATATAGATTGAGTGAAAAATTTCAGAGTCCAATTAATACTGCATCTAAAGTTAAATAACAGAGGGAAACATCAAAACTTTTATGTCATAAGGACACCATTAAAGTTATTTATTTGTTCATCTCTCCTCTGTATTTTGAGAAATGTATGCTGTGTTGGAGAGACAAAGATGGAGGATGGCAAATAGTGCAGCATTGTCCCGTTGCTAAGAGGCATGTAAAAACAAAGAAACGCATCCCACAAGGCAAGAATAGGAACTGTTAGAGGGAACAATGCCCCCTCCTAGCCAGACTTACCATTATAGAACAATTCTCAAGAGATGGTATCTATGGGCATAGTTTGTGTGGGAGGGAAAAAGATTCCTGTACAGCTCATGCCACTGCCAGGAAAGAAAAGCCAGTGGCCTCTGCCTTCCATCATTGTTGGGGAAGAGTCAGTTCTTCCAATGGGGGGGAAAAAAAAAAAAAAAAAAATTTAATCTAAAGAAAATTCTTCAGGGCCGGGTGTGGTGGCTTATGCCAGCACTTTGGGAGGCCGAGGCAGGTGGATCACCTGAGGTCAGGAGTTCAAGACCAGCCTGGCCAAGATGGAGAAAACCTGTCACTACTAAAAATTCAAAAAATTAGCCAGGTGTAGTGGAATGTGCATGTAATCCCAGCTACTTGGGAGGCTGAGGCCAGAGAATCGCTTGAGCCCAGGAGACGGGGGTTGCAGTGAGGTGAGATCACGCACTGCACTCCAGCCTGAGCAACAGAACAAGACTCTGTCTCCAAAAAAAAAAAAAAAAGAAAGAAAGAAAAGAAAAATTTTCAGGAAACATAACTAGGACACACTAAAATGTTTCAATCAGGTTTAAACACACTTTGAGAATATAAGAATTTTAAAATTTAAAAGCTAAATAAGAACAACAACAAACAACAGAGAAAACCTATTAATAAACTGGAAATTATGAACAAAAGCTCAGAGCCATAGACATGACAGTGAGGACATCAATGTATAAATCATAAACACAGAGAGGCAGAACCAAAAAAAAAAAAAAATTTCAGAAAAGATCTTCTGTGGGTTAAAGCTACCCAATGGATAATACCAGTACTAGTGAGCATTTTCATCGACTGCCTGATTATTATAACATGTTTGGTAAGTTACTTAATCAAATTTATGGTAGCTTTCTTTATCATGTTTAATTTAGCTGATTTTTAAAAAAATATTTACAACGAGCTTTATTACAAATAGCTTCTAAGTTTGATCAAGTGGTTTGGATACACTATTGACATAATCACGTATATCTCTTTTAAGCTTTAGATAGCATGAATTAAATTGATGGATATGTGAAGATTATGATATCCTGACACTTTGAAATAAACATTTACTCCTTCCCTACTTTCACAGTGCCTGGAAATAATTCTCTCTCTCTCTCTCTCATTCTCTCTCTCTCTCCACACACACACACACACACACACACATATGTATGTATCTCAAACATGGAAAATATAGGTGGTAATTCATATAAACTTGCAATGAGTGTGGTGGGCAGCATTTAAAAAAATTTGTTTTAGACAGAGTTTTCACTCTTGTTGCCCAGGCTTGAGTGCAGTGGCACGATCTCGGCTCACTGCAACCTCCTCCTCCCAGGTTCAGGTGATTCTCCTGTCTCAGCTTCTTGAGCAGCTGGGATTACAGGCATAAGCCACCATGTCCAGCTAATTTTTATATCCTTAGTAGAGACAGGGTTTCACCATGTTGGTCAGGCTGGTCTCGAACTCCTGATCTCAGGTGATCCACCTGCCTCAGCCTCCCAAAGTGCTGGGATTACAGGCGTGAGCCACTGAGCCCGGCTGGTGGGCAGCATTTCTTTAGAAATATATAAACTAAGTCTTTGTCTATATAAAGGACAATGTTCTGTGTTTCAAACATTTCAGCAATGAAAAATGACAAAAATGTTTACAGAATACACAGTACATAAAGGGTTAATATAGATACTCTTAGAAAATATCTTGAGAGGGCTGCTGCATCTCAATGCTGATGGATCCAACCATGCAGCCAGGTCTCCATCTCTTGTGCCCATACTGTATTATATGCAGTACAACACACTGAGGAGGCCACTGCCAGGATAAAAGAAACAGAAACATCGCTCCACAGAGCCTGAGAATTACCTGCCTGGGGCCACTGCCACTAACAGCAACCCTATTTCCTGCAGCAGCAAAGCCACCACAAGTGAACCACATCTTCAGGAGACCTGGAAATGGCCCACCTGGGTGCTGACCTGGGCTTGAGTACAGGTCTGCCCTTCTAACTGCTGCAACCAATGTCACCACCCAAGCATACCATCCAGGGCCTGGGGATCAAACAGCCTTACCTGCCACAGCTGGTGCCTATGCACGTCAGGGGGCCCGAGGACAGGTCTGCCTTCCTGCTGCTGTTCCCACCAGTGCATGCATATACCATTATCTGGGAGCCTGGAGATCAACCTACCACACCTGTTGCCACTGGCAACTGTGTATCATTGCAGGGCCTGTCAACAAGCCTGCCCTGTCCATGATGCCTGTGCATACCATCTGGGACTTGAGGATAGGTCAGTTATGCCCCCCACCACCTCTGCTGGCACCCAAGCATGCTATATGGGGACCTGGGGACCAATGTGTCCCAGCCACTACAGCCTGCACCCACATACACTATTGGGGAACTGAGGACAGGCCTGCCCCACCTAATGCTACCACTGACAGTGCCTGCATGCTTCATCGGGAGACCTGGGGATTGATCTGTCCCACATACTGCTATGAATGGCTATGAGCACCTTCCAGGGCCCGGAGGATGGGCCTGCTCAGCCTGCTGCTGCCCACATACTTTGTCTGTGGGACTGGGAATGACCCTCCCTGTCTGGTACCACCACAGCTCACACACAACTCCCAGAGGACTGAGGATGGGCCCACTCAGCCTGCTGCCATCACCCATATGCATCACCTGGAGGCCTGAGCACTGCTGGCCATCTGCCCATATGCATCACCTGGAGGCCTGAGCACTGGCTTGCTCACCCTGCCACCACCACCACTGGTGCCTGCATATGCTGACTAGGAACCAGAGATTTGGCTTGCCACTACTATTGCCATGAATGATGCCACACACCACCCAGGAGCCCTAGGACCACCAGCCTGCCCTCCCAGCCCACTGCCACTACTGCCGGCACACAAGCAGGCTGTCTGGAGGCCCAAGGTTTGGCATACCCAACCCACTGGTGCCACCGTTGTGCCTGACGACCAGCCCACTTGGTGTCCCTGTCCCCAGAAAAGCTTCACTGCAACCTCTACTAACAAGCGCTACCTGAGCCACTGGACAGACCACAGACACAACTGATGCTGATTACAGCTGAAGAAATCATTCAGACATTGAACTGCTGTGCCCAACTAGAATCAAAGCCAAAGTGACCTACCCAAGCAACATTACAAATACATCTACAGAAAAAAAGTAGTCTTTTCCTAAAAAAGCCAATCCATAAAATTGGAAGAAGCAACTGCTACACCAGAGGCACTGTAAAAAGCTCAGTAAGATATGACAGAACACAAATAAACAATACAAAATGTCAGAAAAACAATTCATGATCTGAATGAGAAACTAAACAAAGAGAAAGGTATCTTTAAAAATTTCCAAACAAAAATCCTGGATCTGGAGAACTCAATGAATGAATTAAAAATACAATTGAGGGTTTTAAAAAAAGATGAGACCAGGGAGAGGAAAAATAAAATTCTGAACTTGAAAAGAGATCATTTGAAAAAATCCAGTTAAAATTTTTTTTTAATTATTAAAAAATAAAGTAAACCTATGTTATATATGGGACACCACAAAGCAAACAAATGTTGGAATTTGGGGTGTTCCAGATGGTGAAGTGATGAACAAAGACATGGAAATCCTATTTAACAAAATAATATCTGAAAAATTCTCAAGTCTTGCAAGAGATTTAGACACCCAGATACAAGAAGCACCAAGAATCCCAAATAAATTCCATTCAAAAATGTCTTTCTCAGGGAACATTAGAGTCGGACTATCAAAAGTTAAAGACAAACAGAATTCTAAAAGCAGTAAGAGAAAAGTGTCATGTCATATATAAAGGTATCCCCATCAGACAAACAGCAGATTTCACAGCAGAAACCTTACAGGCAAGAGAGAATGGGATGATATATTTAGAGTGCTGAATGAAAAAATATTCTGTGAAGAATATTCTACCAACAAAGCTATCCTCCAAAAAGAAAGAAGAAAGTAAATCTCTCCCAGACACAAACAGAAGGAATTCATCACTAGACAAGCCTCATGAGAAATGCTCAAGGAAATTCTAGATCTGGAAGGAAAAGGACAATATGTACCATCATGAAAACACACAAAAGTACAAAACTCACTGGTAGAGCAGACACACAAAGGAGAAAGGAAGGATCCAAACGTTACTATTACAGAAAACCACCAAACCACAATGATGAATAAAAGGGAAAGAAGGAACAAAGCATATGCAAAACAACCAGAAAACAATTAACAAAATGATGGAAATAAGTCTTTACTCATTAATAATAACTTTAAATGTAAATGGATTAGTTTCCCCCGTAAAAGATAAATGGCTGAATGAATTTTAAAAAATGACCCAACTGGCCGGGTGCGGTGGCTCACGCCTGTAATCCCAGCACTTTGGGAGGCCGAGGCGGGCAGATCACCTGAGGTTAGGAGTTTGAGACCAGCCTGCCCAACATAGTGAAACCCCGTCTCTACTAAACATACAAAAAATTAGCCAGGAGTGGTGGTGGGTGCCTGTAATCCCAGCTACTCAGGAGGCTGAAGCAGGAGAATCACTTGAACCCAGGAGGTGGAGGTTGCAGTGAGCCAAGAGCATGCCACTGTACTCCAGCCTGGGTGACAAGAGTGAAACTCCATCTCAAGGAAAAAAAAAAAAAAATGGCCCAACTATATAAATACAAGAAAAGCATTTCACCTGTTAAAAAAAAAAAAAAAAAAAAAAAAAAAAAAAAACACACACACATAAAGAATGAAATGAAAGGATGGAAAAAGTCACTCCATACAAATAAAAACCACAAGTGGACAATAGTAGCTATACTTATATACAAAAATTAGTTGGGTGGGATGGTAGGCACCTGTAATCCCAGCTACTATCGGGGCTGAGGCATGAGAACTGTTTGAACCCAGAAGCAGAGGTTTAAGTGAACTGAGGTCAAGCCACAGCACTCCAGCCTGGGCAAAAGAGGATTCTGTCTTTAAAAGAGAGAGAGAGAGAGAGACAAAGATCATCACATAATGAAACATGTATCAATTCAGCAAAAGGATGTAACAACTCTAAATATATATGCATCTAATATCAGAGCACCCAGATGTATTTTAAAAAAACATTATTAGATTGAAAGGGAGAGATAGACTCTGATACAATAGTTGGGGGCTTCAATACCCCTATTTCAGCACTGGAGAGATCTATGAGATAGAAAATAAACAAAGAAACAAAGAAACACTGGATTTAAATTGCACTTACGACCAAATGGAACTAACCGACTTCTACAGAACATATTATAAAGCTGCAGAATACTTTATTCTCGTCAGAACATGGAACACTCTCCACAATAGATCATATGTTAGGACATAAAACAAGTCTCAAGAAATTTGTTAAAATCAAAATCATATCAGATATTAATATCTTTTCAGACCACAACAGAATAAAACTAGAAATGATAAGAAGAGAAACTTAGGAAACTGTACAAATACATGGAAATTTTACAACACGCTCCTGAATGACCATTAGGTCAAGGAAGAAATTAAGAAGAAAACTAAAAAAATTATTGAGAGAATTAAAAATGGACACATAATATATTCAAACCCATGAAATAGAGCAAAAGTAGTGCTAAGAGAAAAGTTTATAGCAATAAACACCTACATCAAAAAAGTAGAAAGACTTCAAATTAACAACCTAACAATGTACCTTAAAGAACTAGAAAAGAAAGAACAAAAGAAACCTGAAGTTGGTCCGGGCACGGTGGCTCAAGCCTGTAATCCCAGCACTTTGGGAGGCCGAGACGGGTGGATCACGAGGTCAGGAGATCGAGACCATCCTGGCTAACACAGTGAAACCCCGTCTCTACTAAAAAATAGAAAAAAAAAAAAACCAGCCGGGCGAGGTGGCGGGCGCCTGTAGTCCCAGCTACTCGGGAGGCTGAGGCAGGAGAATGGCGTAAACCCGGGAGGCAGAGCTTGCAGTGAGCTCAGATGCGGCCACTGCACTCCAGCCTGGGCGACAGAGCAAGACTCCGTCTCAAAAAAAAAAAAAAAAAAAAAAAAAACCAAAGTTAGTAGAAGGAAAGAAATAATAAAGGTCAGAGTGGAACTAAATCAGATAGAGACAAGAAAAATGTATAAGGGATTAAAAAAAATAACAACTTGGTTTTTGGAAAAGATAAAAATGACAAACTACTAGTTAGAATAACCAAGAAAAAAAAAGAAGACTCAAATAAAGACATCATACACATATAGGAGACATTACCACTGGCACCACAGAAATACAAAGGATCATTACAGACTTATAAACAACTACATGCTAACAAATTGGAAAATCTAGAGGAAATAGATAAACCATGGACACATACAACCTACTAAGAATGAACCAGGAAGAAAGAAAACCTAAACTGACCCATGATGAGTAGTGAGATTAAAGCAGGAATGAAAAGTCCCCCAACAAAGAAAGGTCCTGGACAAGATGGATTAACTGCAGAATTCCACCAAATTTATATAGAAAAGCTAAAAGCAATTCTTAAACTATTTCCAAAAGGTGAATAGGAAGGGATTCTTCCTAATGCATTCTACATGGCCAGCATTACCCTGACACCAAAACCAGATAAGGATACAAGAACAAAAGAAAGCAACAGGCCAAGGTCACTGTCTTAGTTGATTTGTCTTGCTATAATGGAATCCCTGAGACTGGATAATTTATAAAGAACAGGAATTTATTTGACTTATGGTTCTGCAGGCTGTAGAAGAAGCATTGAACCAGCACCTGCTTCTGGTGAAGGGCTCAGGCTGCTTCCAATCACAGCAGAAGGCAAAGGAGAAACAGCATGTGCAGAGATCATGTGACACGACAGAGAGCAAGAGAGCAGGTGAAGGTGCTAGGCTCTCTTTTAAACAACCAGCTTTCATGAGAACTAATACAGCCCCTTACCCGAGAGAGGGCATTAATCTATTCATGAGGGACTGCCGCCATGACCCAAACACCTCCCACTAGGCCCTACCTCTAACATTGGTGATGAAATTTCAACATAAGGTTTGGGTGGTCAAATATCCAAACGATAGCAACCCGTCATGAACATCAATGCAAAAATCCTCAATAAAATAGCATATCATAACCAAGTGAGATTTATCTCAGGGATGTAAGAGTGGTTGAACATAAACAAATCAACAAAGGTGATACATCACATCAAGAAAATGAAGGACATACAGAAGCATGGTGTGCAGGAAAAAAAAAAAGAAAATGAAGGACAAAAACCATATAATCATCTGAATAGATGCAGAAAAAGCTTTTGACAAAATTCAACATTCCTTCTTGATAAAACATCAACAAACTAGGCATGGAAGGAACATACCTAATGGGGAAAAGGTTAATGTCTATCCTCTAAAGGAGTGAAACATGACAAGGATGCCCACTCTCACTACTCCAATTCAACATAGTACTGAAAGTACTAGCCAAGTCAATCAGGTACAAGAAAGAAAAGTCATCCAAACTGGAAAAAAGAAAGTCAACTTGTCCCTCTTTGCAGACAATATGATCATATATACAGAAAAACCTAGACTCCACCAAAAAAACTCTTAGAACTAATAAATACAGTAAAGTTGGAGGACACAAAATCAACATAGAAAAATAGTGTTTCTATACACCAATAACAATATAGTTGAAAAAAATCAAGAAAGCAATCTCATTTACAATAGCTACCAAAAACTACTTAGGAATAAATTTAACCAAGGAGGTAAAAGACCTTTCCAAGGAAAACTACGAAACACCGATGAAAGAAATTGAAGACGACACAAACTAATGAAAAGATATGCCCTGCTCATTGACCAAATTAATATTGTTAAAATGACTGCTCAATGCAATCCCTACTAAAATAACAATATCATTCTTCACAGAGAAAGAAAAAAAACAAAAATAGTCCTAAAACATGTATGGAACCACAAAAGACCCTGAGTAGCCAAAGCAATCCTGAGCAAAAGAAAAAAGCTGGAGGCATTCTACCTGACTTCAAAATATCCTGTAAAGCTATAGTAACCAAAACAGTAAGGTACTGGTATAAAAACAGACACATAGAGCAATGGAACAAAATAGAGAACCCAGAAATCAATTAGTGTGTTTACAGCCAACCATCTTCAACAAAGGTAGCAACAACACACATTGGAGAAAGGACAATAAAAAGTGTTGGGAAAGATGTATATATAGAAGAATGAAACTAGACCCCTATCTCTCACTATATGCAAAAATCATGGCAGAATGACTTAAACATAAAACCCCAAAGTATAGAACTACTAGAAGAAAACAAGGAAAACATTCAGGACATTGGTCTAGGCAAAGATTTTAATGGCCACAAGCTCAAAAGCACAGGCAATAAAAACAAAAGTACATAAATGGGACTATATTAAACAAAAATGCTTCTGTGCAGCAAAGGAAACAATCAACAGAAACAACCTGTAGAATGGGAGAAAATATCTGCAAACTATTCATCCAACAAAGGACTCATATCCAGAATATACAAGGAACTCAAAAAACTCAAAAGCAAAAATACAAATAAACCCAACAAAAAGTGGGCAAAAAGTTAGAATGGATACTTCACAAAAGAAGACATACAAATGGCCAACAGGTACATGAAAAAAATTAAATATTACTAGTCATCAAGGAAATGCAAGTCCAAACAGCAATAAGATATCATCTTACCTCAATATGGCTATTATCAAAAAGACACAAAATAACAAATGTTGGTGAGAATATGGAGAAAAGATAACTCTTATACACTGTTGTAACCTGTAAATTAGTACAGCCATTCTGGAAAACAGTATGCAGGCATCTCAAAAAACTAAAAGTACAAGGTTGCTTATGCCTGTAATCCCAGCACTTTGGGAGGCTGAGGTGGGAACACTGCTTGAGTCCAGGAGTTTGAGACCAACCCGGGCAACATACCAAGACCCCATTTTCACAAAAAATCAAAAATTTCCTAAAATTAGAACTATCCTATGATCCAATAATCCAACGACTAGGTATTTATCCAAAGGAAGGAAATCAGCATATCAGAGGGATACCTGTGCCCCATGTTTATTATGGCACAGTAGGTCAAGATATGGAGTCAACCTGTGTCAATCAACAGATAAATGGATAAAGAAAACGTGGTGTGTGTACACACACACACACACACACACGAGTACTAATCAGCCATAAAAAGTGTGAAATCCTATGCTTGCAGAAACCTGGGTGAACTAGAAGTCACTATGTTAAGCAAAATAAGCCAGGCACGGGACAAATACCTTTCCAAAGTCAATGGTGAACATTAATCCCATTCTGGTTACCGCACCTTTAGTAAACTGACCCATATAAAAGGTTCCTATGTGTTTCTTCAAGCCAGCAGTATCTACATACTTTACTTTAGACCCCGCTTATTTTCTTTTTGGCTGATTTGCCAAAATATAGTTGATTGATTGATCAAAAATAATACCGTAATCTCTAACGGTATTCCAAATTTACTGAAATTAATTTGTGCCTTTCTTTATTTTCCCCAATTTTTAGCTCCTCTTATCAAATTTACATGTAACTGGTATAAGTAATATTCAGCTAATTAAATGAGGAATAGAGTCTCTCTATTTGTCATAAATTTAATACAGTTACATTAACATGTATTGCTATTTCAATACTTTTATGTTTACATAGATAACAATACTATTCAGCATTAGTTAGTATGTGTGAAGGGAACATTATAGGTATGAAAAACAGCCTACCCCCAAAATATCTTTTTAGATAGACGAGAAGTTTATGATTAGGTTGTAAAAATTTTCTAGGGGAAATTTTTCTTTAATGAACATGGAGAAAGTACCTAAATCATCATGCTTCAAAAGGAAATCATGCTGAAAACAACCCAACCACTTAGATGTGCCCCTTGACATTGGACTCATGTTAGCAGGTAGCTAGCTCACAACTGAAATGACCCATAAATCCTGTAAACCTAGTCTACCTCTATACATATAAAAGAGCAAGCTTCAATTTGAGTTCTCGAATGACAGTAAGTATGTACAATGAAATACATAATAAACTGAGATCTAGGTGGCTAGCACATTTGACATGACGTGCTCTATTCCATAGACAATTCCATTCTCCTTCTTGGTGCATTAAATGAAATGAAGTTACTTTCCTTATATACACAGATCTGTATATTCATTAAATATAGTGACTTCTGTGAAAAAATTTATTTCTACCCTGCAGTAGAAGCCTAGGAAAACATTAATTTTGTGTTACTCAGAGGTACAAACTACAGCCTTTTCCTTAGAACAGGAGGTATAAATATTAGCCTCCTAGGGTTCTGTTGCTAATTCTTGTGAACTGCTAGGAACTTAATCTAAGCCATTCCACATAACTGGCCATCATTTACAACTTGTGGGTTTTGGGCAGTGTCTCTGTGTCTTCCTACATGGGGACTCAATCACATAAGCTAGTAATTTCTTTTCCCCAATTACCTAACTCAATACCAGCCAGCTAGATGGCATCTCTCAAGGCACTGTGGTGGAGGCATGGTGGGTGTTACTCATATTACACTTCTCAAATCAGTTGGGTCAATCTGTCTACTCAGAACATACTAAGTGATATCAGGCACCTGCTATTCTGTGGTGATTGTGAAATACTCTTCCTCACTCTACATGTACAAATCTAGCTTCTTTACGGAAAACCAGCAGTAGGGTCATAGAAACACCATTCCCCACCCAAAATATATGAGGTTAAATTCAAGTTGGACAGAGTTGTCAATATTTTTTAGCTGCAAACATTTCTTTCATCACCAACACCTGGTGCTCAACGAATGTATCCTTACTTGGCTCGTTATATATAAGCCCATCTGTGCAAAAATGGCCAAGAGCCTGCTCATAGTTGGCCAGACTTGTGTCCTAAAATATAGGAGCCAGGTAATGACGAGCTTTGATGACCTTCATAACCATGGGAAAGACAGCTGACAGAAATGGTTTATGTGGCAATAATGTGGAAATAAAGAACCATACATACTGCAAAATATATTAAAATAACATAAAATATACATTTACATGGTCATTATATAGCCCTTTTAAATACAGTATTCATCTTTTCTTCATAAGGATTTTTGGGAATTATGAATTTTACCATCTATCTATGATTTAGTGAGGAAGCAATAACTATAGCACTTTTGGATAGTCTATGGATATGAGAATAACGAGTTGAGTATTTTCAGCCTATTTATCAGCCTCAACTCCTCAAACGCACATAGTAGATACACTGTGATAAATCTTTATTTGTGCTATGATGGTTGCTAAGAAATGCTTCAATTATCAGTAAATCATAATTGGCACCAAGTCATGTGTTGCTAAATATTTTATAATCTCCTTTTATGAACCTGGAAACAATCTATTACCTACACATATGAAAACTCCCATATATTTGCACATAAATAAATGTTATTTGTTTTGTCCAATTTCTATCTTTGTCTGACAGTCAAAGATAAAATGAGTGTAACCTCAGCAAGCAATTCACATGTGGCCAGGGCTCCATCCAGTTATCCTAGTTACAGCTTTCTACTCTGGTAGCAGGTAGCCACTATTCCATTAGCCACAGTTTGCATATCAGGCTGAGACTGCTGTTCCTAACAAATGACAATATTTATTTACACTTTCAATAAGAGGAAGTTTCAGTGAATTTCCTGGGCTCCAGGAAAGTCTTGAGAGAATAAAAGATAGTGTAAGAGAAATCCAATCCCCTTATACATACTTGCAGTGTAAATTTGTCCATCGGGTCAATTTCCAGTATATTTCCTAACCTCCCAAATGCCTCAATATAAATGGGATCTTCAGGGAAATCATACCGTGGAAATAAGTAATTTACGGTGTCAGTTTGTTTCCAAAGAAGAGTAGTGCGAACTGAGTATGTGTGTTTAGGTAATTTTCCTCACAATACCATAATCATTTTCTAGTCTTTTGAGAATGACAAGAATTCTACTTTATTTTGTCCTCTTAACACACAAAAGCATGTGATAGAAAGGTATGTAGATTCTCAGTAGATTTAGCAAAGGGTAGAGAAGGATTTCTAACAACCGCAACACAGAATTATACATAGCTTGCCTCCATTACAAACGATTCTCCTATAAACTCCTCTTCACACCTTTCAGAATCATTGCCATAGTGAGCTATCAAGTCTCAGCAATAACAACAAACAAAATCAATGTCAACCGCCTAGAAAAGAGGCAGTCTGGATATGTGTGAAATTGACAAATAACTTCCTTGGGGTGGGGTGGGGGAGATGCCACTGTAATTGATTTCAGGAAGTGAATTCCCCTTGTGCCCATCTGGACACTGGACTTTACTGGTTACTGTTGCTGTGACATTAAAAAGAGGGACTGTCCCTACCTCGGAATTGCTCCACGATTCCTGAAAAACAAAAAGTGTCTTGTAGTGAAACGGTAAAAGCATGAGCAGTGAATCCCCATCTATGCACAGGCGAATATTTCATGGCACATCCATTTATGCGATGGCATTCATTTTGCATTTTCTATGTGCTAAGCAATGTGCGAGGTCCAAGAGTCACATGAAATAAAGCAGAATGCCCCAGCTGAGAGGTGAGGAGTGATTGTACTACAGTAATTGTTAGCTGCAGTGGTAGGCACAGACAGGAATGATGAAATGGAATTACTTTTGTTATCAAGACTAATGCACCAAAACATGTATGTCGTAAAACAGGACATTCTGGTCAGCTAATTTCCGCAAACAAGCTTTAGAGGACTTTTTTACTTGATGCATATGGATGCCAGGTTTTAGATTTCACAGACCAAAATAATAATAATAGCAATAACAATGATAATAAATGATGAATTAAGTTACTGGCAACTTTAAAAATACTGATAATTATATTTCATTCTTACTAATAGTAACAAGATGCTTATATTAAGAGTAAAATTAACTATGCATGAATTAATTTAGAACAAAATTTTGTTTTAAAGACTTTACATTTCAAGACTTTTTCCATCCGTCTACTGAAGGACATCTTGGCTGCTTCCACCTTTTGTCAATTATGAATAAAGTCGTTATAGTGATATATGGATATTTATAAATATCCATGTGCAGTCTTTTCTGTGGACATAAACTTTTAATTCATTTGGGTAAATAGCAAGAGGTTAAATTGCTGGATCGTGTGGTAAGACATGCTTAGTTTTGTAAAAAACTGCCAGACTGTCTTCCAAAGTGACGAGACCATATTGTGTTCCCATCAGTAATGAATAAGAGTTTCTCTTGATTCCCATGCTCCCCAGAATTTGGTGTTGTCAGTGTTCTGGATTTTGGCCATCGTAATAGATGTGTACTGGTATCTCACTGGTTTTTTTTTTGTTTGTTTAAATTTTCATTTCCCTAACATGGTAAGATGTTGAGCGTCTTTGTATATGCTTATTTGCCATCTGTATGTCTTCATTGAGAAGTATCTGTTCAGGTCTTTTGCCCATTTTTAATCAGGTTTTATTTTCATATTGTTGAATTTTTAAAGTTCTTTTTATATTTTGGATTGTAGTTTTTCATTAGAGATGTCTATTTAAATATTTTCTCCCAGTCTATAGCTTGTTTCATTATCTTGACAGTTGCCTTTCAAAGAGCTGAGATTTTAAACTGTAATAAAATCTAGCTTATCAATTATTTCTTTCATAGATTACGCACTTGGTATTGTATCTAAAAAGTTATTACTATACCCAAGGTCATCTATGTTTTTTCCAATGTTACTTTCTCAGAGTTTTATAGTTCTGCACTTTAACAGTGAGGACTATGAAAGTTTTAATTTTGTAAAGAGTACAAGATCTGTTTCTAGATTTTGTTTTTGCCTGTTTGCATCCAGTTGTTCCAGTACCATTTGCTGAAAGACTACATTTTCTCCATTGTATATTCTTTGCTTCTTTGTTAAAGATCATTTGACTATGTATGGATCTACTTCTAGGCTGTCTACTGTGTTCCATTGATTGATTTGTCTATTCTTTTACTATTACCACACTGTTTTGATTACTGTAGTTTTGTATAGTTAAGCCTTAAAATTGGATAGTGTCAGTCCTCTGACTTTATACTTCTATTTTGATACTGCAATGGCTAGTCTGGGTCTTCTGCCTCTTCATACAAACTTTTGAATCAGTTTGTTGATATTCACAAGTTAACCTGCTGGACTTTTTATTTGCATTGACTCTATAGATAAAATTGGGAAGTATTAACATTCTGACAATACTGAGCCCTCCTATCCATGAACATAGGCTATCTCTCCATTTATCTAGTTAATTTCTTCCATCACAGTTTTGTAATTTTCCTCTTACAGATCTTGGGCAGTTTTGTTAGTTTACCTAAATAAATATTTCATTTTTAGAAGAGCTAATATGTTACTGTGTTCTTAATCCCAAATTCCACTTGTACATTGCTGGTAGAGAGGGAAGCAATTGACATTTTCACATTAAACTTGTATCCTGCAACCTTGCTATAATTACTAACTAGTTCCAGTGTTCAGGGATTTTTTTGATCAATTCTTTTGTATTCTCCACATATATAATGATGTCATCTGCTACCAATGATACTTTTATTTCTTCCTTCCCAATTTTATACGTTTTTTCCCCTTTTGTTGTGTTCTTGCATTAATTAGGCCTTCCAGTAAAATGTTGAAAAGCAGTGGTAAGAAATGACATTCTTGCATGTTCTGGATCTTAATGGCAAAGATTCTAGCTTCTCACCATTGAGTATGATGCTCACTGTAGCTTTTTCATAAATATTCCTTATTGAGTTTAGAAAGTTCCCCTCTATCTGTAGCTTGCAAAGAGCTTTTTTGGTTAAATCATGAATGGGTGTTAGATTTTGTTGAATGCTTTTTCTTCATCTACTGATATGGTCATTTGATCTTTTTTTTTTTTAGCCTGCTGATGTGATGGATTATATTAATTGATTTTCAAATGTTGAACACCCTTGCAGATCTGTCACAGATCTTGGTTGGCGGCATGTTATAATTTTTCAATACATTGTTTGGTTTGCTCATATTTTGTTGAGGAATCTATATTTATGCAAGATCTTGGTCTGTACTTTTCTTGTAATGTCTTTCTCTGTTTTATTGTAGTAAAGTACTGCTAGTTTCATAGAAGGAATTAGAATTTCTGCAATTTCATCCTTCTGAAAGAGATTGTATACGACTGGTAAAATTTCTTCCTTAAATGTTTGGTGGAATTCACTGGTGAACCTAACTGGAGCTGGTGCTTTCTCTTTGTAAGGTTATTAATTCCTGATTCAATTTTTAAGATAGTTACCATTCTTTTCAGATTATCTGTTCCTTCTAATATGAATTTTACCAGCTTTGCCTTTCAGGAAATTTTAGCTACATTATCAGATTGTAAATACAGATTTGTTCATAATATTCCTTTATAAGCCTTTCATTGTTCATGAGATCTATTCCGTTGTTCTTTTATTTCCAGTGTTAATTTGTGTTTCCTTTCCTAACGTGGATACAGTCTTACTGATTTTTTTAATCTTTTCAAATAACCATTTTTTTCTTGCTTCATTTATTTTTCTCTATTGATTTCCTATTTTCAATTTCATTGATTTTTTGCTCTAAATTTAATACTTGTCTCCCACCTTTGGATTTAATTTGCTCTTCTTTTTCTACTTTTCTAACATAGAAACTGAGATGATTGATTTTAGGTCTTTTTTCTCTTCTAATATATGCATTTAATGCTATAAATTTCTCAAAACACTGCTTTCATTGCATCCACACATTTTAATAAGTTATATTTTCATTTTCATCTGGTTTCAAATACTCTTGTGATTTATTATATGACTCATATGTTACTGAGAAGTTTGTGTTTAATTTCCAAGTATTTGGGGATTTTCCATCTGTCTTACTGTCATTAATTTATAGTGTAATTCTGAGAGGTGACAACGTGCTAGCAGCCCTCGCTCTCTCTCGGTGCCTCCTTGGCCTGGGCTTCTGCTCTGACTGCACTGGAGGAGCCCTTCAGCCTGCTGCTGCGCTGTGGGGGCCCCTCTCTGGGGCTGGCCGAGGTCAGAGCCAGCTACCTCTGCTCCCAGGGAGGTGTGGAGGGTGAGGCCCGGGCGAGAGCTGGGGCTGCATGTGGCGCTTGGGGGCTGGCATGGGTTCCGGGTGGGTGTGGACTCTACTGGCCCCACACTTGGCACGGCCGGCTGGTGCCTGCTGGGCTTGATCGGAGGCTGGGTCCCGTGTGTGGACCGCCACTCCCTCCTGGCGGGGTCATTGGCCACGATGGTGGTTCTCCCTCTATTTCTTGCTTCCTCTCTTTTCCTCTTGGTTGTCTGAGAGGAGCTCCCTCTGGGCTGCCGGAGTGCCCGGGCTACCTGCCGCAAAGTCCCCGGCAGTGCCAGTGAGAGGTCAATCTGGGCTTCTGGGATGGGTGGGGAGTTGGAGAACTTTCCTGTTTCGCTAAAGGCTTGTAAATGCACCAACCAGCACTCTGTGTCTAGCTAAAGGTTTGTGAATACACCAATCAGCGCTCTGTGTCTAGCTAATCCCATGGGGACTTTTGTGTCTAGCTAAAGGTTTGTAAACGCACCAATGAGCACTGTCAAAATGGACCAATCAGCTCTCTGTAAAAATGGACCAATCAGCAGGATGTGGGTGGGGCCAGATAAAGGAATAAAAGCAGGCCACCAGAGCCAGCAGAGGCAACCCGCTCTGGTCCCCTTCCACGTGTGGAAGCTTTGTTCTTTTGCTCTTTGCAACAAATCTTGATACTGCTTACTCTGTGGGTCCGCACTGCCTTTATGAGCTGTAACACTCTGCGAAGGTCTGCATTTTCACTCCTGAGGCCAGCGAGACCACGAACCCACTGGAAGGAACCAACAACTCCAGAAGTGCTGCCTTTGAGAGCTGTAACACTCACCATGAAGGTCTGCAACTTCACTCCTTAAGTCAGCAAGACCACAAACCCACCAGAAGGAAGAAACTCCAGACACATCTGAACATCTGAAGGAACAAACTCTGGACACCCCATCTTTAAAAACTGTAACACTCACCGCAAGGGTCCGCGGCTTAATTCTTGAAGTCAGCAAGACCAAGAACCCACCAATTCCGGACACAATTCCACTGTAGTCGAGAGCAAATATTATATGATTTCTATTCTTTTAAATTTGTAAGGTGGTTGTTTTATGGCCCAGAATGTTCTGTGTCCTGGTGAATGTTTCATGATAGCTTGAGAAGAATATGTATTCTGTTGTTGGTGGTGGAAGTGGTCTGTAGAGGTCAATTACATCCAGTTGATCAATGGTTATAATGAGAAAAACCCAGAATCATACAGAAAAATCTTCACCCAAATTGGGAGATTGCTGACAAGTCCAGCTTGGCAAGTAGATGAGTTATAAGGACTTACATATGAGGACCTCCTGCATGGCAGCAGGACAGCCTTAGAATCCACATCACCTCTTGTTCTTAAACTACTTTTAAGCTAATTTTCTGAATTTTTGTATACTCTGTTTAAGTGTGGAGACTATTTTTCTTGCTAGGTTCTCAGATACTTTCTAGGATGCTTAGGTTCTCAGGAACACCTGCTACTTGGCTGAGCCTCATGGCCTTGGCTCGCTGCCTGATCTTCAAGGTTTAGGTGGTAGACATACACCCTTGAGTAACGGGAGGCAGACACATCATCCTACAGTGGTGCTGCTGGGTTCAACTATGTCCTTACTGATGATTTACATGCTGAAACTGTCCATTTCGGAAAGAGGGTATTCGTTCATTTCTATTGAAGTTTACTATATCACTGTATAAATATACCATAACTTGTTTATCTATTGACCTGTTAATGATCAATGGGACTACCCCACAATATAGCCTACCATGGTAAATATGCCCGGTGCACTTGTAAAGAATATGTATTCTGCTGTTTTATACAATATTTTATAAAAGTCATTAGGTCCTATTGATTGGTAATATAGTTTAAATCTTCCATATCCTTACTGATTTTCTACCTACGTGTTCTATTATTGAAAGAGATGTATTGAAATCTGAAACTTGATTTATGGATTTATCATTTTATCTTGCAACTTCAAAGTATGCTTTTTGCAGCAACTTGTTTCTAGGCCTGAAACACTTACAGCCTCGGTCTCTTCACACAGATAAATTAGGAGTTTATCTGAAAAGCTGGGATATGGTTTGGATCTGTATCCCCACCCAAATCTCATGTTGAATTGTAATCCCCAGTGTTGGAGGTAGGACATGGTGGGAGGTCACTGGATCATGTGGTTGAATTTATCATGAATGACTTAGCACTATCCCACTTGGCACTGTCCTAGGGAATAGAAAGTGAGTGAGTTCTCACAAGCTCTGATTGCTTAAAAGTTTGTAGCACCTGCTGGTTCACCCCTCTTTATCCTGCTCCTGTTGTGTGAGATACCTCACTCTTCCTTTGTCTTCTGCCATGATTAGAACTTCTTGAGGCCTCCTTCAAAGCAGAAGTCACTATGCTTCCTGTATAGCCTGCAGAACCATGAGCCAATTAAACCTCTTTTCTTATAAAGTCAATTAAATCTCTTTTCTGTATTTCTTTATAGCAGAGCAGGAATGCACTAATAAAGGCCACCATAGACCTCTACTGACCAATAGTTCATATTTGGTGCTTACTGCTTAATTATTTGCTTGAAGATAATGAGCATTTATTGTTGCAGTAGCAATTAACAAACTCCTCAATGCCAGTGTAGGTAATATAAACATAATGATAGCACTAAAAGTTTTCTGAAGATGCCTATTGCAAATTGTAGCTTCAAAAAGAAACTAATGAACTCGTAGAACTGGGAGCACTTGGAATCCACATGGAAACTCATTTACCACACTGCAGATGGTATGCCTCCCCTGTGATGAGCAACAGCTTTTGCTAACTGGCTGTTGATCAGGTTCACTTCCTAAGTGTCTCCTCAGACTCAGGTATGATTAGGAATGGAAAGAAAATTTCAAGGAAATAGTGTTGATGTTGGGCTCAGTGGGATAAATCATATTTAAGGAAAATGTTGAAGATAATGTTCTATTTGAATTGGCATTATTTTGCAAGATACTAAACATATACATTTTTCTCTCTGTAGGAAAATATTAATTAATTGTCTGTAGGGACAAAAAGGAAGACTTGCCTGAAAAGGCACTTAAATTAAAATGAAATGAATCTCAGAGTAATAGCTTTTGAAATCATAAGATATGCCTGAAAAACAAAGAGCTAATATAAAAATCAAGCTAACGTTTAATATTAAATAAGTTAGTACAATTAAGTTAGAAAAAGAGGAATGACAACATATCTCAAGCATGTGCTTCTTCCAGGATAAAGTCTCAATTTGGGGACTTTTAGTTTGGTCTGCATTTGACTCTTTATTGGTAATAAAATAAATAAAGTATAGGACAATATAGAATACCATGAAAGTTGTCCAAATTGGGAATTTTGTAAGAAATATGGCCAAAAATTAAAACAAAGACTGTTGACTCATAATATATGCTATATAGTAAGACATTTTATCATATCACTAAAAATTAAGTTGACCTCTTCACTTGGATTAAGCAGGAGAAAGGCTGTAGTGGAAAAGATTCAATACAATTCTCAAGTCACCTCTGACTGTTGCACATGCGTGCTCTCTCTCTCTCTTTCTCTCTTTCTCTGCAGGAGTATTAAATTACTAGGGGGAAAAAAAAAGGAATGAAACTCTTATTTGTGTTCTTACTTGAGTGTTGACAGCTTGAACCTATTGCCCTGCCTAGACGGCCTCAGGCTAGAGAGAAAAAAGGCTTCATTCATGATAAAAGCTCCTTAGGCTCAGTTTACTTTTCCAAGGTAGCTTTAAAGTAGTTGAGATACAGAACTGCAGGGTCTTGGCTAATATATCAAACCTAACCTTTTTTTGGGAGAAAAAAAGTTAACTTTAGAAACTGGTGCTAGATGTCAGGGTAGAAGATGGTAAGGAGAAAAGACTGTGTATTATTTCTATTATCTGAATTATTTAATCCTATAATCTGAGTCCAACACTTGTAGAATTTTATAGCCATTTGTGAATTTAATATAAAATGATAGTGTGTATATATATGTATACTCACACTTTATGCTGAGTGACATTGTTAAATTTTTTTAAGAAGTATACTAAAAATTACTATCTTATTTGAACAATATTAAGTAAACCTGCATTTCTCAGAATTACTATAAAGTACCTCAGAACTTTTAAACATTTAAAATGAAGTTATATATGTGCGTGATTTTATTTTGTCTAATGACTTGTTTGTTCCATCTTTGTTTCCCATCACTTAGCACTGTTCCCAGCACCCAGTAGTTGCTTGGTAAACATTTGCTGATTAAACTGAATGCACCACTGACAATTATTGGGAGTTCCAATTCAATTTCCATTCCATATAAACATTGAATGGAAAAATTCTTACACAACTAATTGATGCTTTTGCCCCATATTCTTCACACAACAAGATGAGTCTTTCAACAATGTCAACCAGATTCCACATTCAACATTGTACACTCAATTTAACATTCCACATTGTAAACCAGATTCCACATTCAACACTGTAAACCAGATCATATTCTTCCCCTAATGACTATCCTCTAGCGTTCCATTCCACTTGGAAAACACAATCCAAATTTCTTGCCATGGTCTACAAGACCAACATGAGTTGGCCCAGTCTGCACTCCGCTCCTGTCTGCCCTCTTCAAAGCACTGTCCTCCTTTCAGCTCTTCAGATAGGCCAAGCTCTTTCTCTGCTTCTACTGCCTTGCACTAGCTGTCTCATTAGCAGAGAGAGCTCTGTCCCCTGGTCCTTTGCACACCTGGCTCAATCTTGCCATTTGGGTCTAGGTTCAGGGTCCTAAAGCAGCCTCCCACCCTTCTCCTATTGTTTGCATGATGGCATCCCATACTGATCTCCATCATGGCACTTGTTGCTACCTAATATTAACTAAGAGATTTATTTCTCTTGACATGCTGCCCCCAGTGAACCCCAGAAAATAAGCTCCGTAAGTCCAGTGACCCCTTCCTTTTTACTATTGTACTCTAGAACTTACAGGTGCATTTTATGCCTTCATTATCTATATATACAGTTAAAAAATATATAAATAAAATGAACCATGAATAACTGAATGAATAAGCAAATGGGAAATATACTATCAGCCAATATCCAAAAATTATTTAGAAGAACAATGGAAAATGAACGTTAAAAAAAAAAGTTTTAATTTTGCCTGAAAAAGCAAGGTTGCTATTAGTCATTTTTCAATATTTAATGAAGGGCTGTGCCTTTAAAGAAATGTCACTGCTCTCAGGATACAGTGCAGTCAGTGGTCATGTTGAAATAACACACAGGAAAAGGTGTCTGATAGAAATCTGACTATATTATGTTTTAAAAAGGCCATGGGATTCATTCTTTCATGCTAAGAATTTAGATAAATATTCACTAACAACAACAATACAAGGATAATAGCAGACACACTTCAGGCAAGAAATCAAAACTATTGAAAAAACTTCACCATCCCAGAGTATAATTTGATAGCATGACACATGTTTCTTGAGCTAGGGATAGGGGAAGTTTTGATGAATGTATTTCTGAAAATGAAGAGGGATAATGAAAAACCAAGCTTAATGGGCAAGAGTTTTGCAGGGTCTCCAAGTCTAAACTTAATAGGTACCACTTAAACTGGTGATGGCAGAATCATCAATTATGTTTTATAGCAGAGCTGAGTAAGAAATCAATCAACGCAGTATTAGTAATCCATCTGCTCATCACAACAAATTCTGGCAGACAACATTATTACTTTAATGATATGATATTGGAAGGAAAAAAAATAAGGAAAATGGTTTAGCATTTCCCAAAGGCATGCAATATGGTTCCAAATCAATTTGAATTTACAGCTATCCTGAGTTCTCTATAATAACTTCATTCCACAAACACTAAATTTTGAATACCTTTTTAAAAAGCCAGAATCAATATACATCCAAAACAAGCAGGTGCTCTATTTACATGTCATTCTGATATAGCAGAATGAAAAGCTTTCATATTCAACCCAAGTTTGAAAATTATAGCTATGGATGTATTTTCAGATGTCACTATGGGGAGCATTTGTAAGATACCACACACTTAAGCAAGATACTAAAATAAGAAATACAGTTCAACTGAAAAAACTGCAAAGGGAGATGGGGCATAACTGGATTATCTAAGACCAAAAAATTGAATTCCTCCTGAGGGTATCCAGGAAAGCTGAGCTGTAAAGTTTACTATGAAAATTCCTGTAAACTCTCAGGAGACTATAGAAGTCCAGAAATTAGAGAAAGATGCATATATATGTGTATATGAACATTTGGCACTAGATAGTGACACACAAGAGACGTGCTTGGAAGCAGAATGCCTGCTATTTGTCTCGAGTCCTATTTCCCACCATTCTCCACCTGCTTCCGGCCCCGGGTGCCCCAGGACGCTACCCCTACATGGGCTACGTGAGCCTCTTACTGGTTTTCGTCAATTGGTAGCAGCTACAAAAGAAAATGGAAAAAGAGAAAAGTATTCCTCAGGTCTCACTAAGTACACAAGCCAAGGCTGAGAAGAGAACAATGTAGCAAAATGCATCATGTTCAGTGTTGTTGTTCCACAATCATTTACCATCAGATAGAAGCTGCAGCAGGAACTTGAACAAAGTCTGGTGGTTAATGAACCCAAGTAGAATCTGGAAAAGCTAAGGATATCACACTTCAGTTCATCAGTTCTTCCTTGGATTTAAAAGAAAATTCTGTATGGAACACTTCCCAACTTAAAATAAAAGGAAATAGACCATGAGAATAGAAGAATACATCCTAAAAACATGAGAAAAAGACACCATGACCCCAGTGAATACGGGAAAAAGACATCATGACCCTAATGAATTAGATCCTGGCATTAGAACAGGAATATTATCTATTTAGCCTTACAATATCTGAAGGGGATTTTAACAGGAAAGACAAAGGAATATGACTACAGTAGAGAAAAATTTAACAATCTTTGAGAACCAAAGGAATCTGACTGGATACCCTTGAAAGAGTTACGTGGGTTCAGGAACAAAATAACTATGTAAAAAGGATCATAAACAGGCAAGTTGTGGCCAGGTGCAGTGGTTCATGCCTGTAATCCCAGAACTTTGGGAGGCCGAGGCGGGCAGATCACAAGGTGATGAGTTCGAGACCATCCTGGCCAACATGGTGAAACCCCATCTTTACTAAAATACAAAAATTAGCCAGGTGTGGTGGCATGAGCCTGTAATCCCAGCTACTCAGGAGGCTGAGGCAGGAGAATTGCTTGAACCTGGGAGGCGGAGGTTGCAGTGAGCCAACATCACACCACTGCACTCCAGCCTGGGTGACAGAGCAAGACTCTATCTTGGAGAACAAAGGAAAGAAAGAGGTGAGATACTACATTATCTAGATTCAACCTGGGAAGGCAAATGGAAATTTGGATATAAAAATTTGGAAAAGATCGATATCAAAGCAATGAATTCCCAGAACACTGTAGAGAAATTATCAGATTGCACAAGCTAAGGAAACACCTATATGGCAATTTCAGCAAACAAAACACAAAAAAATCCCCACAAACCACAACTGTCAGAACCACTATTCTTCAATAACTTATGGCAAAAAAGGAGGTAAAAAGATGTCATTTTCCACAAGGAAGAAAAGCTGAAGCTCAAACACAGACTCGGAGGTTTTTCGTAACGTTTGCACACTGAAGATAAAAATCACCCTTCACAGGCACACAGGATGTATGTAGTGAAATAAAAGTCTTTTTGCGGCTGGGCATGGTGGCTCACGCCTATAATCCCAGCACTTTGGGAGGCTGAGGCGGGTGGATCACTTGAGGTCAGGAGTGAGACCAACATGGCCAACGTAGCGAAACCCCGTCTCTACCAAAAATACATAAATTAGCTGGGCATGGTGGTGGGCACCTGAAATCCCAGCTACTCCGGAGGCTGAGGCATGAGAATCATTTGAACCTGAGAGGCGGAGGTTGCAGTGAACCAAGATCCCCTCCCTGCACTCCAGTCTGTTTGACAGAGCAAGACTGTCTTAAAAAAAAAAAAAAAAAAAGTCTTCTGGTTCATGACGAGGTGTACTTATAAAATATTGTTTATAAGTTTAATACCTGGATGCTAACTTCACCTATGCTTGGAGCTACTATTTAATTAAACAAACAAACAAAAATCTTTCAGATGAAGCAATGGAACATTTTAGAAACAGGAATTATGTCTCCTGTTTGCCTTTGCTACAGATACCACTTCCTCTGCCTTGTGTTAGCTCAGGGAGATCCCTCACAGAATCAATCCATTTGCTTTGGAATAAATTTCTGATTTATAAAAATACAAAAATTTTCCAGACCGAGATTGGTTGAATGTTTTTATTTTCTATTTCACTTGTTCTCCAGTGCTATGAATAATTGACAGATGACTAAAATAACCGTCTTTATTGTTACAGCGAAAACCCTGATAGCAGTGTTCGTTCTACAGTGCATATTTAAAAGGCTGTATTTCAGAGGGTCACTCTGGGCTAATGACCGTTCTTTAAATGTATATTTTTAAATTTTTCAAAGTTCTGGGTATTCTAACCATAAGAAATAACTAAAAGTACATAAACCTTTACAAAATAGCAGCTATCAAATTATTTTACTTCTACCCAGAGAATTAGTTTTATTGACTAGGAAAATTGTACTAGAACTTCACTCTGGAGAAATAAATGATGGATAACAGAGGTTTAGGTAGATAGATATTTAGATGGCTAGCTAGAGAGAGGATAGATATAGATAGACTATACTACACTACCCTGTGCTGTGTCATATTTTAATGACCTACAAAATGCTTTCCATGCATTGTTAAATACAAGGTCTTCAACAACTCTACCATGTGGGTACTTCCTTTGACCATGTCACCCTGCGGAGATGAGAAATCGATTATCCATCAATAATCCCCGTTTGAATCAATTATTAGTATGATGGTTGCCAAACTGCAGCTTTTCTAAATGAATCAATCCTTCTACATGTGCAATTTTACAGAGAGGAAGAGATGTCTAACATTTATTTATTTATACATTTATTTGGTTATATCATACAGACCCATGGATTCCTATCTTTTTACTGGGTTAACATCTATTGGTCATAATATCATTATTTATTTTGATACTCAATTCCCCTGGATTAGCCAATGGGAGCCCTCTGAAGCTAAATCCCTTGTCTTTTGGGTACGTCTTTGCTGTTACACGCATCCTTCTTTTTCTTCTGATGTAAGAAAATATTCCAGACTCCTATTATACTTTCCCTGCTCCAATCCCAGAATCAACCATTTCTCTGAGGAGCCCTAGTATTTTAAGTGGAGAAAATGTTCAGAAACTGAGCGCCAGGTGTATGCATTCCTAGTGGGATGTCATTGCTTCCACATATTCTCAAAGACAAAGCTAGGAAATGTGTGTGTTATACACAAAAATATCTTTATCTATGACAACTCCAAGTGATAGTGATAACTGTGATTCCAATCAAGCATCACAGTGTTTATTTGAGACTTTTCTTTTTCAGTATCTGTAGCTTCCTTCTGTGACACGGATAAATCTAACTCTGGTTATCTCAATATTTGCTCAGTTTATCAAATTTAGAATACACAGAAAGGAGTTACAGAAACGATAACTTAGTACAAAACCAAAACTACTTATTAAATTCATTTTTATATTGAGTTCTGACTTTATGTTAAAGGTATGTAGTAAATAATTTTGTGTGTAAAGTTATTTGGAAATTTCCTTTTCCCTTTCACTGTGCCATATTATCTATTTGAAATACTACTAAGTTCATTTGCTTGCATTTATAATTGGTTTTAGTTTGTCTTACTCTGTGTCCTTGCGATTTTTTTTTTGACACAATACATTAACAAGGTTCCAAAAGTCAAGCTATACAAAAAGATTCAGACAACAGTCACTCTCCTAACCTGGGCCTTGGCCGGCCACTGCCACCTCCTCGTACCTCCCACTCAGTTCCTACTCACCCTCCACAGGGAAATTTATCTCACTTTGTTTCTGGTTTATTCTTCCCATTTCTTTGATAAAAATCAGCAGACATGCATACTTTCAGTGTGGGTCCTGGTTAAAAACCCACGTGTGATATTTCAGGTCTGAGCATGGGCAGTTGAGCAAAGCTGCCCTCCCACACGGGATTCAGAGCACAGCCAGAGCCCTGTGCAGTCACGGTTTCCAAGCCCGCGGCCAGTTAGGCTTTTTAACATACTCACCTAGGTCTCTAGCTGAGGCTTTAGGCAAGGCCCTCTTCAGGCACCTCTGCAGAGGCCTCCTTCCAGGAGGAGGAGGGGAAATCTTGAAGACATGCTTCCTCACTGTGACTCAGTCCACTCTGAGCTCTCTTCACCTGGCCACAGGGTCCATAAAACTGCTGGAGCTTTTTGGTTGTGCTACCTGTGTCCGCACGGATCCACCTGACCCTTGACCAGTGCACCCTTCCATGGAGGAAACGGGAACTGGAGGGAGCTGGGGCTTCCTCCCTATATACGGCAGTGAGTGATGACAGGTTTAACTCATTAAGGGCTTGTTGCTTTAAATGGCTACTCTGACACCTGGCTCGCTCTCCCAGCTGGCTCGCTCTCGAGCTCCTTACTGGCTCGCTCTCGAGCTCCTTACTCCACTCGACTCAGTTCCCTTCACTCTTGCAAATAAGATAACACAATACAGATCATCTTCTGTGTGTGTGTGTGTGTGTGTTTTTTCACTCAGTAAGGAAGTCCTTAAATTACTCCACCTCAGTATGTAGAGGTCTTTCTCATGCCTTTTTCCCAGCTGCATAGTACTCCATTGAACAGTTGTACTCTCCCCGTTTAGGCAACTCCTAGGTGGTTTCTGGTATTGTTCAATTAACAATTACCTTCTGTATAATATATTGTTGAAAGATAACATGTTCACGTTGTAGAAAACATGAAATTTAAAACCCATTATCTTGAGTAAACCTGCAGCATGATTTTAAGAACAGGAACCTCTGCAATCTATCCTTTTGAAAACTAGAAGCCAAATGTTCAAATCTATTGTCAAGTGTTTCCTCTAGTGAAGTGGTGGGGAAGGTTTCTCTGGCTGTGAGTTCTGAAATGTTAGGCTAACAAATCACTAAACTGTGGCAGTGGAGAAAAAGAACTCACACAAGTACACTGCTGAGCTTCATTCTTTTGGGAGAAAAAAGGCTTCTTTGAGATCATATGATTGGTTTCTTTTCCGTCAATTGCAGTAAGAAGTATATGGGCTAAGGATGATGATCAGAAGCTTGAGAAAGAAAGAAATGTATCAAAGGTAAATTGCAAAGGGAAAAGTAGTATGGCAATCTCAGCTTTCAGTCAGAAGCACAGAACCAACTCAATTCTGGGCTGTAATATTCTCCCCTTCAAGGTCCAGTTTCAGCCACAGCCTAATTTTCAACAGGAATGGCATTTGTAAGCTGGAGATTGTCAGCTACGCTCTTGCTGCTGAAGCCTGTTTTCAATGCCTCCCTCTTCCCTTACTTTCTCCCCTGTCACCTTCCACCACTCACCCTTCTACTCTCTGAAATTGAAGCAAATTGCAATGTATTCTATAGCATTCCAGCTAGAAGAATGAAGGAGTTATTCAGATATAAAGAACATAATACAGGAAAGTCCTTCGGTGAGAAAATGGGAAGCTGAGAACTTTCAAATTTCAAGACTGAAAGTATGAATGCTTATATGCTACAATCAATACATAAGGCTGAGGTCAGAAATCAAATGTAAATGACATATTCATGGAAAGTATCTACTTGCAGGGTAGGATATTCTTAGAGATGGAAATCAATTTGTTCGAAATTGACTGAAGTTTGTTTACACGAAACAGAACCTTTGTACAATAGAGCGTAAACTGACAAGATAAGTATTCATTCTGAGACTCTAAAATGGAAAAGAACAGTTCAAAACTGCCAAGATGAAGGTCTCCATCTGGCATTTCAAATTTACTGATATTTTATGAAAGTCAGTTTTATGTTACAGGGCAATTTTCTGCCAAAGAAATAAAAGGTGGGACTAATTCTTGTTTTAAAAAAAAAAAAAAAAAAAAAAAAAAGCTGAATCCATAGCAAAGGTGACACATCTGTTGTTGTTCCAATGTATTTTCTGTAAGCCACATTAGTCATACGTATGAATCACATACATGAATTTAGTTCAAATTAATAATAGACTCTTGAAAATACAGGCAGTTTAGAAAATTACTGAGCATTTTTTCCATCACTCACTTTCCATACACAAAACGTAACTTGCCTTGGAACCGCCGCAGACTGCCCCTTGGACAAAACATCCTCTTTGAAAGGGGATAAAATGCTCCTCCTGTCTTTCTTCTTATCTGGACAGGTAGAAAGTGCACAGGACTCCTGAGGTCCTCTGACTACCCCTTGCCAAGTTTCATCTCCCATCACAACGAGGGGGAGGGTTCTTATGATGGCCAACATTTGATTCCTTAGCTGGGCTATGTCTATTGCTAGCAGGGCCAACTAGAAGTAAGGTATTAAATGATCATGCAAGTTACCCTGGAATACTTTCCTCGTGGCCGACCCATCCCCACTGGTCACTCAACAGTAACAACCCGGAGATCACAATTTATATATGGTGAGAGCCTGAAGGTTGTCTTCAGTCTCAAGCCCAAGCAGACCATGGAGTCTTACCTCACCTTTACCAGGGAGATGTCACGGAGCTTTAGGCAGAGGACCCTGGCAATAAAGTGGCCCTCACTGCTCATCTCACAGTAGTTCCTTATGCATCTGATGCTTTCAGGATCATGCAGTAACAAGAGGTGATGGGCAGGATGGATGCCTACCCAACAAGCCAACTCCGCCTTCCAAAACCTCACACATGCGGCTCTGAAATTCACACACTTCCACTCAGTCAACTGTGTGTGTCCAACTCAAATATCTGCCTCCCTCCTGGGCCTGCTCAAATGGCCCCTTACCAACAAAGAGTTTGTCTTAAATATCTAAGATCATAGCATGCGGATTAATTTTTTCTGTTTTACATTTTGTGAAGCTCATTTCATCATTTTGTGTAGCTTTATGAAAATGTTGTAAATAGTTATTTTTAGAACTTCCATAGGGAGATAAATCTCATGGAGTCAGCTCCATAGGGTGGTTAAGAGTCTGTAATTGGGATACATCAGAACTGGTTTGAAATTCAGGTCTAGGAATCACTAGTTTTGTAGCATTAAATGTTTGCTAATCTAGGCCTAGTTTACATGCATGTACGTGTTACAATGAGGAAAATGACCCTTACCACATAGAAACTATGAGGGTTAAATGGGATCCAGTATGTGTATAGAAGGCATGTAGCATAGTGCCTGACAATATTAAGTGCCCCATAAATCATATCCATTATTGCCATGTCATAAATACTGTAAAAAAAAATCAAATTCGGACTCAATGATAGAAAATCACCACATTCAACGTAACGCTGAAACTTTTATCCATTGAAACGCTAACTAAATATTTCAAGAATGTTTGAAAAACCATGGTTTGTTTTAACATTTGATGTGATCATTCTACACGACAAATATAGTTTTTCTCAGCAGAGGCTCAATAGCATTGGCTTTTGTATCTAGTTAATTTAGATATTTTCTCCATTACAGTGAAAGATCCCCTTGGGAAAATCACATCCATCGTCTTCTGAAGCGTTGCCTGTCACAGCAAGGGACTATATATAGGCTTCAAAATTTCATAGTTAACCTTTTCTGTCACTTAGCTTTTCTATTTCTTTTTTGCTTTCTATAAGACAAGCTGCATTCATCTTAAAATAAACCAATACCAAGCATGAGAAAAGAAACCCCGAGAGAGAGCCTCTGTTGCTCCCATGTGTCTTGCTGAGGTAGCTGGCTGTCTATGCAATGAGCACCATGACCCTGCGGGAAAGATCTGGAACAGAGATGAAGAACACAGGCCATCATAACTTTTAGACAGACGTAGTCAAAGTCTTGAGGCTCAATAGCTGGTTTAAAACAAATGCACACGTGCTCCTATCTTATTCTTGGGAGATGTGGTTAAAACAAGAAAAACGAACGATGAGAGGAGCCATTTTTGAATTACTTAGGAGTTTAAATTATGAAATATTCTGCAAGAAAAGCATGTTTTTATTATTTTAGTCTTTTATGCTAATACAAATTAAGCTCCCATTATCTCGACAGATGCATTTTAGGGCTTGCTTTAAATAAGCAACATGAATGATTTACAATTAGTATAGAAAAGTATAATGTGCAAACTGATCATTTCAAAGTGATTTCTCAGTGTGCTCAACTTTTTATAATAATCTCTAATTGTATTTATATACTTAGGATGCTTTTTTGTCCTCCCAAGAGCCAAAACCTGTATTGAGTATAGCTCTCTAGCATTAAATAAAATCTGCATGAGTGGGCTCTGCAATAATGAGATTACTATGTAATGACTTTATATTATCTGAAACTCTAAGTTAAATATAAAATCTAGAGCACTACACTTAGCAAGTCACCTGTTTTTTTATTATTTCCCCATAATTTAGCCTTGGTGCACTAGCTGAATACCACATCACTCTTTGACTGCTATATCGCTACATTTAAATATCGCAAATTCTTCTTATGTAAAGCATCACATGCTTCCTTCTAGAACTTTGATGATCAATCATATTTAGATGGTTTACTGACTCATACAACATTTCAGGAAGGGCTACCAAGGTATTTCCTTTCTACTATCAGAATCATAATCACTAGGGCCAAAATTCTATAACCAAATTTACATTTTTATGGAGAAAAACATGAGCTGCACAGAGACCAACAAGGTTATTCATTACGTAAGCATTAAGGGCCAAGTCTCTCCCTAAACGTCTTCCTCATTCACCTTTCCATTGGGCCCTGGAAGCCTGTGTGTTGAATAAGTAAATAATAAGTGCTATAGCTGTTAGAGTGTCATTAGAATCTCCAGAACCATGTAAGACGTGGGCTAAGAAGCCGAAAGAATACTTGGAGGGGCACTGAAGTGTTTCCAACTCTAGCATGCCTCAGTGCACCCTCAAGCTCAGAGACGGATTGAAAGGCACTGTTCAAAACAAGTCTCCCAGCAGTCTGCTATCTACAGATCATTGAAATGATATACTGCAATAACTTCCCCCGGAACGCTTATGGCTTATTGCACTGATGTGTAATTAATCTGCTGAGCAGTGACAGGACCCAGCTGAAGAGTGCTTCTGAAGCTTTAAGATCTGGCATGCTGAAGAACACTTGGGGAGTCCTTGGTCCACACTTTGTTAGCACAACAGACGACAACAAGCCTTTAATCTGTGATTGCACATACGCTAGATAACTTTATGTATTAAAAATCATGGCTGGGTACGGTGGTCACAACTGTAATCCCAGCACTTTGGGAGGCCAAGGTGGGTGGATCACCTCAGGTCAGGAGTTCGAAACCAGCCTGGCCAATGTGGTGAAACCCCGTCTCTACTAAAAATACAAAAATTAGCCTGGTGTGGTGGCAGGCGCCTGTAATACCAGCTACTCAGGAGGCTGAGGCAGGAGAATTGCTGGAACCTGGAAGGCAGAGATTTCAGTGAGCCAAGATCGCAACATTGCACTCCAGCCTGGGTGACAAGAGCAAAACTCCGTCTCAAAGAAAAGAAAAAGAAGATCACAAAGTGGTTTTGCTCAGCCTTGGTGTAATAGCAGCAGCACCTGTCAGTGCATGTGCATTTGTAACCTGTGTGTGAGGTTGAGGATGGAAGGACAGCACACTCTCCTTGCGGACAGCAACTGTGCTTTTGTAGCTTGGTCAGACTTAGAGAGCTCATTAGGCTCAGCCCTGCAAATCTGTGACTGCAGTGCACTTCTGACTTGCAGTAAACATGGACAGAATATAGGGACAGCTTAGATGGAACTGGAATCCTTAGCGACAGAATGCTGACTAAGTGAACAATGAATTGAAAAGAAAAAAAAATAGATAAAAACAAAGAAAAATACAAATGATGTCTGAAAAGAGCAAAATCCTATTTAAAGATATGAATGTTTTTCTAGATATTCTTTTGTACATGATACTGAAAATATTTTCATTTGAATATCAAAAAGTGGTTGATGAAGTTGGATGCAGCTGATAGGCTAAACATACATATCTTGGTTCTTTTACAATTTCAAAGTGGTTGGTAAGAGACAGATATATATGTAGGTAAACAAAAACGTTCAAGCTTATCAGTATCTACTTACTTGAGAAAAGCATTTCAAAAAACATCTTAAATTTTGAAATTGTGGAGTTAACAGTTAATATGTACTGGAACTCAGAAACTGATTTTTTTCCTCACATATAGGACTAATAAAGATTCTCCCCATATTTCTACATTTTAAAATTTAGGAATGCCATGACTAACAAGAATAGCTCTCTTTGAATTTTCTGTTAAAATATGTAATGGGCCCGGCACGGGGGCTCACGCCTGTAATTCCAGCATTTTGGGAAGCCAAGGTGTGCAGATTGTGAGGTCAGGAGTTCGAGACCAGCCTGGCCAACATGGTGAAACCTCATCTCTACAAAAAATATGAAAATTAGTTGGTCATGGTGGCGTGCACCTGTAATCCCAGCTACTCAGGAGGCTGAGGCAGGAGAATTGCTTGAATCCGGGAAGTGGCGGTTGCAGTGAGTCAAGATCATACCACTGCACTCCAGCCTGGGTGACAGAACAAGACTCTGTCTCAAAAAAAAAAAAAAAAATATATATATATATAAAATATGTATTTATATATTACATATATATGCAATATGTAATATATTGTAATATATATTACATACATATATATTATATGTAATGTACTTAATTGATAAGAAAACACATAATTAAACTATGATATAACATAATTAGACTATCATATAAAACCACACTTAAATGATTAAAAATCTGATGCTTTTTAACAAAGGCTTTCGAATAATTGGTCAGTACAAATTCAAGGTCATCCAATCCCTTTATGCTTTATGAAGACTAGAATCTTCTCCTCTCATACTCTTTGATGTCCTGGCATTACACAGAATATTTTATTTTATTTTTTTACTTTAAGCTCTTTTTAGAAATTATCTCTTAATTTCATTTCCATGAATATTTTGAAGTCCCTTCATGACTAAAATATCCCCACATGCTCAGATAAGAAACACATTTCTCATCCGAAGTTTCTAGGCTATTACTGTGCATACAAATCACCTGACGATCCTGCTAATATGCAGATTTTGATTCCTTACTTCTGGATGGGTTGAGGTCTTGCATTTCTTCTTTTTACATTTTAAATCCAGGTGGTACATGAGCAGTTTTGTACGTGGGTATATCATGTGATGCTGGGATTTGGGCTACCACTGAACCCATCACCCAAATAGTGAACACAGTGCTCAATAGGTAGTGTTTCAATGCCTGCCCCCTTCCTTCCCACCCTACTTGAGAATTCCCCAGTGTCTATTGTGCCCATCTTTATGTCCATGTGTACCCATCGCTTAGTTTCCACTTGTAAGTGAGAATATGCAACTATTTGATTTTTTGTTTTTGCATTAATTCCCCCAGGATTATGGCCTGCAGCTGCATCCATGTCGTTGCAAAGGACAGGATTTTGTTCTTTTTTTGGCTGCATAGCATTCCATGGTGTATATGTACCACATTTTCTTTATCCAATCTACCATTGATGGGTACATAGGTTGATTTCATTACTTTGCTATTGTGAATAATGTTGCAATAAACATATGAGTTTTGGATAGAATGATTTCTTTTCCTATGGGTAGTTACCCAGTAATGGGATTGCTGGATTGAATGGGAGTTCTATTTTTAGTTCTTTGAGAAATCTCCATAATGTTTTCCATAGAGGTTGTGCTAATTTACAGTGTATAAGCATTCTGTTTTCTCTACATCTGCACCAATATGTGTTTTTGTTTTACTTTTTGATAACAGTCATTCTGACTGGTATGAGCCAGTAGGTATCTCATGTGATTTTGATTTGCATTTCTCTGATGATTAGATGTTCAACATTTTTAAATATATTTGCTGGCTGCCTGTATGTCTTCTTTTGAGAAGTGTCTGTTCACGTCCTTTGTCCCCTTTTAATGGGTCTTTATTGTAGTTGTTGTTGTTAAGTTTCTTATAGATTCTGGATATTAGTCTTTTATTCAATGCATACTTTGCAAATATTTTCTCTCACTCTGTAAGTTGTCAGTTTATGCTGCTGGTTGTTTCTTTTGCTGTGCAGAAGCTCTTTAGCTTGTCTATTTTTGTTTTTGTTGCATTTGCTTTTGAGGATTTAGCATAAATTATTTGCCTAGGCCAGTGTCCAGATGAGTTTTTCCTAGGTTTTCTTCTAGGATTTTAATAAATCAATGCCTTACACATAAGCCTTTAATCCATCTTGAGTTAGTTTTTGCATATGGTGAGAGGCAGTGTTCCAGTTTCACTCATCTGCATGTGCCTAGCCAGTTTCCCAGCACTAATTATTGAATAGGGTGTACTTTCCCCATTGTCGATTTTTGTCAACTTACCAAAGATCAGTTGCTTGTAGGTATACAGCTTTATTTCTAGGTTCTCTACTCTGCTCCATTGATATATGTCTCTATTTTTGTACCAGTATTGAAACGGGAAAGGTTCCCTTGTCCCCCTAGCAGGGCATGCGGTGGGGGTGTGGCTTTCTTCTTCAGTGCTCTGCTGCTCAGACCTCTAGGTGAACATACAGATGGGCAGGCCGTGGGGCTCCCACCCCACAGCAGTGTCTCGGGGTGAATGTTTACAGCTCCTGAAGCCCCAGTGGGCATGTGTTACAGGGTGCTCTCTTAGTTTGCCTATATGCAGCTTGTGTTAACCAGCTCAGTTGTCAGCGTCTACCTTGTTACAAGGACAGAGGGCTTTCTGTATCTCAGGTTTCTTGTCTCGGTGTACCGGAAGAATCAGATCACACGTTGGATTGGTGAATGGGTGCAAAGTTTTATTGAGTGGAAGTATCTCTCAGCTGATGGGGGAATAAGAAGAAAGATGGTTTTCCCCTGGAGTTTGGCTGCTCCGAGGTCAGAGCTCTCCTCCAACTGCCCCAGTCAAACTCCACGTGGTTCTGCTGGTCACCTGGCCTGCAGGTATCTGTCGGTGTGCTCTTCTCCCAGCCTGCTCCTCTCCTCACCCTCTCCAGGACTGGTGGCTTGCATCTTCTTCCGCCGATGTGCTCCTCTCCAAGTCTGGCCGCCTGTGTGTCTGCCTGCTAGGGTCTTGGGTTTTTACAGGCCCAGGATGGGGGCGTGGCGGGCCAGAGTGGTCTTAGAAAATGCAACATTAGGGCAGGAAAGTAGGAGTGCCTGTCTTCACTTGGGTCCGTGGGGGTGGAGCCCTAGTCAGGGACCACACCCTCCTTTACCCAGCACTTCGGTTCCCTCCGTATCATTTAAAAGAACCACGCTCTTCCCTTTCCAGCACTCTTGTATTAGCATCATGCTGTTTTAGTTACTATAACCTTGTAGTATAGTTTGAAATCATGTAATGTAATGCCTCTGGCTTTGTTCTTTTTGCTTAGGATTTCTTTGGCTATTTGGACCCTTTTTTGGTTCCATATCAATTTTAGAATTGTTTTTTCTAGTTCTGTGAAAAATGGCATTGGTATATTGATAGGAATGACATTGAATCTGAGGATTGTTTTGGGCAGTATGGTCATTTTAATGATATTGATTCTTCTATCCATGAGCATGGGACATTTTTCAATTTATTTGTGTCAGGTACAATTCCCACCCTCCCTCCCTTCCTTTCTCCTTTCCTTCCTTCCTTTTTTTTTTTTTGACAGAGTTTCACTCTGTCACCCACGCTAGAATACAATAGCACAATCTTGGTTCACTGCAACCTCTGCCTCCCAAGTTCAAGCAATTCTGCCTCAGCCTCCCAGGTAGCTGGAAGTAAATGCATGTGCCAACACGCTCAGCTTAATTTTTGTATTTTTAGTAGAGACGAGGTTTCACTATGTTGATCAGGCTGGTCTCGAACTCCTGACTTTATGTGATTCACCCGCCTTGGCCTCCCAAAGTGCTGGGATTACATGCGTGAGCCACAGTGCCCAGCCCACTTTTTTCTATTTTAAAATTTTTACATTTACCACTCTTTTGTTAAAATTTAAAACAGAGTTTTGTAGTTCTCCTTAAAGAGATCTTTCATCTCCTTGATTAAATGTATTCCTAGAAATACTACTTTTTGTGTATAAGGCTCTTGTAAAGCGAATTGCTGTCTCACTATAGTGAACACTTTTTAGACTCAGAAACTTCTAAAACCACATAGATGCTCATTCTAAACTCTAGTGACCTTGGTGCAGTCCCAAAGATCTAACTTTTACACCTAAGAATGAATTTTGAATTTATCAAAGACCTGAAGTATTTGCAACAACAAGTAGAAAGCAGTCTTATAAATTAGACTAAACTGTAAGCATCTCAAAAATAAGTCCAGTGTTTCATTCCTTTGTTGTTTATAGTCAGCATATGCACCAAATAAAAGTCTTTCAAACTGTAAAACATATTATATATTTTTATTATATATGTATATAACTTCTATATGTTGCTATACTGTGTTCATGTCTAGATTGTATTTTTAAATTATGTATTATGTATAAATAATTTCAGAAGATTAGTATACTCTCATTTGACCATTGAATCTGCAAAGATACTTTTGTTTTCTTCCTTCCTGTGCAGTACAGAAAGTGAGCCTTTTCTAATCAGTGCCATGTCTCTCCCTACATACTGTCCAATTCTTTCCATCTTTTTAGTGACTTCCTTCTATTGCCTACCCTTTCTTGCAGTGTCAACTTTTTAAGGAAACCTTGTCAGTGAATCCTGTGATCTCTCAGTGACCATATCCATGATGTGTGTGTGTGTGTGTGTGTGTGTGTGTGTGTGTGTGTTTTGAGATGGAGTCTCACTCTGTTGCCCAGGCTGGAGTACAGTGTCATGATCTCAGCTCACTGCAACCTCCACCTCCCAGGTTCAAGCGATTCTTCGGCCTTGGCCTCCTAAGTAGCTGGGACCACAGGCATGTGCCACCATACTCGACTAATTTTTTTTTTTTTTTGTATTTTTAATAGAAATGGGGTTTCACCATGTTGGCCAGGCTGGTGTTGAACTCCTGACCTCAAGTGATTCACCCTCCTCAGCCTCCCAAAGTGCTGAGATTACAGACATGAGCCACTGCGCCCGGCCCATGGTGTGTTTAATGTGCCTTTTAAGTACAGGAGCAATCAAGGCTTGGTAGACAGGGAGATGAAGGCCAAACATGCAGTTGCAAACCACTATTGCATTCAGGGAAAGGTTAACAATCCTTTCTTAGTAGAACAGACATGGGCTCACAGGTCCTGTCAAATGAAATTACTTGTCAACATAGCTACATGCAGAATAGTTCAATAGCCTGGAAGCCAGAAATCCGAGCTTCTTCATTTCTTAGTTCTTTCAGTGAATTGCTTTGATATATATTGACATCTATTCAACTTTGTGGGCTATCACTTCCGCCACTATGTGAAAACAGAGAACTCTTACATGTATTCACGTATTCATATACACATGATAAATGGAAGGCAACTTGTCTTTCCTTAAAATGTGAAGATACACACGTGATTCCTTCTGCTAACACTGCAATTATGCACTCATAATCTCTTATTGTAAATAGAGGCAGATGAAGCCACTCCAGCTCTACATCAACTCTCCTGGAAAGAACCAGAATGTAGGTACTGTAACCTATTGATTTTCTACTGGCTTCATGAACACATATGTCCTGCAATCTTGTGGACAGATCACCTGTAAGCTCTTCATGGATTAAGACACATTAACTTTCAGCCGCCTCAACTTTCTGAAAAGAGATGCTTTTGCTGTAAATATTCTAAAGTTATTTCAGTCAAGATGTTCTGAAGCTATATTACTTAGAAAAATACTTTTAGTAGGGAAAGTGGAGCTCCCCAAAGGCATCTTAATATATACTTATCTGCTTTGCTTTTTTTCCCCTACAAATGGCATTCATCAAAATAAGTTAAATAGCAATGGCTTAAAACATAATTGTGCTGTTGTATGTTCTCCAACTGTGTACATTCAACAAACCTTGGAAAATTTCAGATCACATGAAGAGCAAATTATTGGTATGTTGTTGGCAATCAGGATTAAGTTGCCAGAGTCATGTTGCTTAATAGCTTGCTTTTCATAAAATAATGATGGTGATGAGTTAATATTTATGGAGTCTGCCGTGTGTGTAATGGACTGTACTTCAGGCATTTACTCATTTAAACGTGGTAACAAACCTATAAACTAGAAACCACTTTGAATTCCTAGTTAATAGATAATGAAACTAAAAAACAGAGATAAACAGTTTTGCCTGTGGTCACGTGGCATGCTGCAGTCTTCAACTGGGATTCACATCTGGGCTTCTAACTTCAGAACCCTCACTTACAACCTCTCTGCAAATTCCACTCTCCCCAAAACCCATGTCAATTGTTTCTGTCTCAAGACTCCAAGCATTATTCTTTCTATATCAAGAAACTGACTGTATTTTTAGTCTCCATACTTCATAAGAGTTCCTATGATTCCTATGTTTTTGGATATCCTCATCTGTATGCTTAACCATTGTATTAATTATGACATGTTTCAATGTTATAATCATAGAACACTCTAAGTTGATGTTTTGCACCATCCCCATAAAGTAACCATGTTTATGGTCCCTCTGGTCATCTATCCTGCCAGAGAATTGCTCTCATTTCCACTTATTTTCAGGTCCCGCGAGTATGACAAACTTCTGTATATTCTTGTGTAGAAAAACCAGTCCTCAGGCAGGAGTAGAATAAGTAAGGAATACCTTTATCCTGTTAGAAAACTAAAGAAATATCAGCAATTTCTTCAAGAGTAAGCATATGTCACTTCCTCTGTTAATCCTTCCTGACTATGCCAGGTAAAGTTAACCACGCCCAAGTTTGTGTTTCCAGAATATTCCATGTAACACTGTATGTTATTATACTCTGCAATGTTTTAATACATCTGCCTTTCTCATAAGACAATAAATACTTGAGGGGGGGAAAGGGGCATGCTTATTTCTATATCCACAGACCTTAGCACAGTTGCTGAGGTTGTCTCGGTGCTGAATACATGGTTGTGGAAAGCAGGGAGAAAGCAGTGGACAGGAGGAAGAAGAGGCAGAAAGGAAGGGAGGGAGGGAAGAAGGACGGTGGGGAAGGAGGAATAGATTAATTACATTAACTTGGTGTGTGGTTTATATACATGCTAGATGTTTTGATTTTTCTCTAATTTCCCATATTGCCAGGATAAAAAAAAAAAATCACTTAAGAAATACACTCTGAATACTGCCTCTGACCCAGATTCCAAAGAACAGAAAGAAAGATGGTCAGAAACACTGAAAACGATCATGTCATTAGGCTTTCCAGGAGAATTCTATAAGGCTTCAACTGTGCTCTTTTAGAAAAGTCAGGTATTATAAAAACTTAGTTGTTTATTGATGTGTTTTACCTAAAATATGGTTTTAAAGTGTGTGCGTGTTTTTAAACTGACAGGTAAAAGCTAGAATAGCTGCCATTTAAACATTGCCGTCAGTTTTCTATCTTCCGTAATGTGGAGGCTTAAATTCCCCTTTGGAACAAGTATGTCAATGTTTTCAGTGAACCATCTAAATGGACATTTTAGTTAAGATAAAGTGAAAGAGAAGCCTGTGCTCTGAAGTGAAGAGGTTTGGGGCAAAGCAGGGGAAGACAAGCAGCAGGTGCATCTTTGCTGGTTCTATCTCCATTGACGATGGAGCCCTGGGTCGGCTGCTGTGTGCTCCTGTGGAGGTGTGCATGGAAACTTCGGGGCACGGAAATCTTCCTTTAGGAAATAAGCAGTAGACAAGAGGCGGAAGAAGCTACTTCCTTTGAGAGACTCTGAGGAGCTGTGGGCACAAGCATTATTGCTTTAGGGCGCTGGCTACAAAATGGAGCAGTGAATGGAGGGAAGGACATTGCCCAGAGCCACACAGAGCCCAGCATGTCTGGGCACCCACAGGCATTGGCTTGGGAATATTAGGAGCTGCTAACCTGGAAGTGGATGTTGGTGTTTTCACATGGGGGACCCCTAGCAAAGCCAAGAGGGTGGCATTGACTGGCTTCAGGGTGACAGCAAACAGTGGACATCGCCCAGGAGGAGAGCTCAGGAATGAGACACGGCACAGGCCATGTGGAAACCAAAGACAAAAAGGTGCTGTGAGCGCACATTTGATGAGCTCTTTGGAGAATCCCATAAATTATTACTGTGGTGATGTTTAGAATGATAGGATGGAATGTACCAGAAATTCAGGAAGAAAAAACATATGTCATTGGAAGTTTGGCATCAACCATTAAAGTAGACTGTATTTGTGCCCAAATACAGTCAGAACTCCTGTGGCACGCCATTTCATTTGCCCTGCCCTTACTGGTAGCTCCCAGTTCTCCCTGCACTTCAGAATCACCCAGGAAGCTCTGCAAAAACAAACCCACCCACCTCCACCCCCACACATGATACACAGAAATTCAGTCACTGGGTCTCACATTTCTATTTTTTAAAAAGGAAAACTTTCCAGGTAATTCTGTCTTACAGATATTTTTATTAATAACTGGGTTAAAGTCTGCAGAAATCAACTGGGGATATGCAACATCAAACATTTACCATGAAGGACCTTTCTTCAAGGTTGCATTTTATGTCTCTCACTCATTGGTAAGGTAAGTTCCTGAAGTTACGGGATGTGGCTTTCACCTCCTTGTACGTCCCACAGGAGGTAACATGGTCTTCATGTGTGGGGAAATGAAATGCATAATTGTGCTGCTGAAATAGCCTATTTACTTATCCCAGGATCCTCGATGTCACTGTGCACCGCACTCTAGTTCATCCATGCCAGCGCTCTTTGCTTTGCTGAGCAAAGTTGTTCATGAGGTCCGGTTCCCTCTCTGCTGGACTTTTGCTTCATCCTTAATTCTCAACCTTGACCCTGTCCAATTTGTTCCCACTAAATGCCGTATCTTTGTATTTGCTTAATTGTCCAGGATTATCTTGGACATCATTTTTGTTGTTGGTATCACTGGAAGGTGTTAACAACTCCTTCCTAGTATACACCATAATATAAAAACACATTAATTATGACATCTCAGTAATTTATGAAAATAGCAAATGCTAGTCCCGTGCTTTGTGACAGGATCTTGCTCCGTCAACCAGGCAGGAGTGCAGTGGTATCATCATAGCTCACTGTAACCTCAAACTCCTGAGCTCAAGTCAACCTCCTGCCTTAGCCTCCTGAGTAAGTATTACTACAGGTGCATGCTACCACACCCAGCTAATTAAAAAAAAAAGTTGTACAGATGGGCTGTCTCTATGTTGCCTATGCTGTTCTCAAACACCTGGCTTCAAGCAATCCTCTCAACTCAGCCTCTGAAAGTGCTGAGATTACAGGCGAGAACCACTGTGCCCAGCTGCTGCAACTTTCTGTTCCATGTTTTTCTCTGAACTCCTGAAATTTCCCACACAGCTGGCTGAAACTTTCAATACATCCCTACAAGTAACAATGCCACTTTCTTCCCACTCCTTGACAAACGATGTTGCCTCCCACATTACTGCAGCTCCCCGTTATCTGCCCATCTCCATTGAAGAAATCACTACTGGGAATTAGATGCACTCTGAATGTAAAACAGCCCCAGTTACTGGAAAGATCTCAGAAACTGTCATTAGTCATGGCTGCCTCATGCTCTTATCTGGCTGATCTTCTTAATATCACTGTAACATGTCACAGTGATTTGCGTCTTTGCACCTTTGCATGAAGCCCCTTCCTTTCCTGGAATCAAGCTGTCTTTTTACAAACCTTGTACAGTTACAAGCCTTCCTCCAGGCTTCATGGTTTAAGGCCTTTCCAGCACTTGCTAAAACCCCTCCCAGCACACTCCCTGTTCTAAGTGCAACATTTTCTGCTATCTCAGAATTTGGGCAGAGGCTCTAACTCTGAGAATCACTGGTCCTAGGCACTTACAGAGAATGACATGAGAGACCTGAGACCCTGGGCTCATACCCTGAAGACAAGGGAGCAAGATGCTTTAAGAGGGCCACAGGGAGAGAGCTCTAGGTACCAGAATTTGTGGATGTACAGGTGATGGACACCCTCCTGGACAATTAACAAAACATCTCTATCAAGAGCACATTCTTCAAGAGTGCAGTCCATGAATACTGTTTCTGATCATTACCTCTCCTCAACTCACTCCAGCTCTTCCGCCCTAATTCTGGAAGAGCCACAAAAGGAGTAAATGGGGAAGGAAGAATGAGAGAACAAAGAAGAGAAATTAAAAAGAAACTATTGCGCGTTTCCTCCTCTAAGATAAGACTGAGCGGTGAGAGAGGAAGAAATTGACATTACATAAGTAACACTTTGATATTGGCCAACTAGACATTTTGATACCAGAAAGCAAACAATACAGCTGAGGAGTCCAGCTCGGATCTCCTCCAAGTCCTGAGAAGGACAATTCTAGAGAACTAGGAAGGGTGAGAAAGAGTTTGGCTTCTTTCTGCACACACCTTTCCAAGTTCACCTATTTTTTTTTTTAATGATAACAAATGTTTGCAAGAATATATGTTATCATTCAAATTAGACAGCACGTTTCAAATAAGTCCCCAGAGTGTCCATCTGCTGCTGTGGGTATGGAAGGTACTCTGTCATTATTGGTTGAGTCCCATCCTCCACACCCCTCTCAGCATCTAATCCCTTTTTTCTCTCTCATAGGCAAGAATAGCATTTATAGTCAAAGCTTATTTACAAATATTTTGATGCAAAATAAGATTATATTCAAAAGGCTGCCAAAAGAGTCACTTTTTGTATGTTTGTTTGTTTGTTTCTTTTTCTTTTTTGAGACAGCATTTTGCTCTTGTTGCCCAGGCTGGAATGCAATCACGCAATCTTGGCTCACCGTAACCTCCACCTCCCAGGTTCAACCGATTTTTCTTGCCTCCTGAGTAGCTGGGATTCCAGGTACACACCACCATGCCCAACTAATTTTGTATTTTTTAGTAGGGACAGGGTCTCACCATGTTGGCTAGGCTGCTCTCAAACTCCTGACTTCAGGTGATCCACCCCACTCAGCCTCCCGAAGTGCTGGGATTAGAGTTGTGAGCCATGGTGCCCAACTAAGAGTTACTTTTTTGTGGATTGTTGCATGTCCTAAGGATATATGAAGTCAGGCAACAGAAAGAAATACCATGTCAAGATAAGTCAGAACCCAGTTAGTTGAGGTACTAACTATATGTGAAGTAATGTTCTAGTTACTTCAGCTGTAATTCCAAATTCAAAATTGTTTACACCCTCTGGTTGCCTTTGTACTCATGGATAAAACATAACTGTGTCATCAATATTATCTGGCTCATAAGAGCTCCCTACGAATGCTGCAAGGTTTTCAAACAGCTTCAGCCAACAGCGCAAGCAGCACAGAGTTTCTTAAGGGTTCATTTAAATGTTTATATTTAAAAAGTGTATTCATTTCCCCTTACAATATCCATCAGCCATCTTGCGTAAATGTATTTCTGCTACTGTCACACCATTCTTTGGAGAATTTTATTTTTAACAATGAAAATAATATTTTAAAACCACCAAGCAAAAACAAGGCAAGTATGATCATAAGATTACCTAGTCATACACTTTTCTCTAAAAACTGTACCTATTTTGTTCTATAGAAAAAGAATTCTAAGGCAGAGATGGGAGTGAAGGAGAGAACATTTTAAAATCAGGAGAAAACAGAAAACATGTTTGAATCTTCAGGCAGATGTCCTTACACTGGCATAAATTTGGGGGCCACTTTGCAACCAAGGCCAGTTTGTCTGTCACCCACCTCTAGAGTGGACAAAATAATGTCACATTTGCTAGCTACTATGTGCTGGATATCTTACATATATAACCTCATTCCTTCTCCTTAAAAATACTGCATGATTATCCCTTCATATAGATGAAAAAAGTGAAGCGGAGAGAGGTTAAAGTGTCAAGGTTCTGTAGTATAGCTCATGGACACTGCTCTTGGTTCCTTTTTCGGAGAAAGCATAGCTAGAAGGTCTTGCTTTTTCGGAGAAAGCATGGCTAGAAGGTCTTGCTTTTTCAGAGAAAGCAAGGCTAGAAGGTCTTGCTTTTTCAGAGAAAGCATGGCTAGAGGGTCTTGAAAGTCCCAGAAAACCCCAAGAGACAATGACTCATCTCTGTGATGTGTGGCAGAATGAGAAACCACCCTTACAGTGGTATCCTCATCACTCTTCCATTGAAATGAACCCAATGCTCCCACATGCGATCCAACAAGAGATAAATATGACAAAATAAAGAAAGCTGCATGTTTGAAGTACTCTCCAAGATGTTTTATCACATTCCTCATTGGGACTGTAATATCCAAGAAGCTTGACTCAATTTCTCTGAGCTCCCGGCTTTCCCTTAACCTGACACTCTTGTTTTATTCTTGGTTTAGAGAATTCTTGCCCAATCTTTCTGTCTCTTTTATTCCAGACACTGGTTCCTCTATCAGCGGTCTCATATGTTATGAATGATCTCGCCTCCATCACTTTTCACAGCACTTTACAAGTGCTGACCATGGATCATATTTGAGTGTATCGGGGTTTAGGACAATGTGTTTACATTACAGAAATATGACTGGCTTTCACCCTTCTGAAACATCTCTTTTCATGGAAGACATTCATTGATACCTTTGGTCTTAAAAACTTGTTGGCATAGAAGAACAGGAAACTGGAAGAGGAATTTTTTACTTTTATACATTTATTTGCTAAACATGTTAAACCTTAAAATGTGCTACACATGTACTATAAGGAATGCACACCCTTGGTCAACTATCATAATTTATGCTCTGTAATTCACAATGCATGCTTATATATATGTACCTCAATTATAACCAATACACTTTTTCTTTAAAAATAATAGACATCAATGATATTTAATGTTTAAAGGAATTTTAAAGATCATCTAGCCCCAAAATATAATTTCCTAGGGGAATTTGGTCAGTATCTCTTTAAAGAGGTAGAATGGGAAGCCAGGTTCCTGAGTTCTAATCATTCCCAGAGGTTCTCTTGCAGTTAAAGCATGATTTTTTAATTAATTAGCTTTTGTCTTAGAAATTCTTTTTTATCATAAAACTAATTTTCAGACAGTTTTATCATAAAACTAATTTTCAGGCATTTGGAAAACTGTGTCAGTTATCATCAACCGAAATTATGCTGCTCACTCATGTAACTGTTCATTGTATGTTTTCCTTCCGTCTTTTCTATCTTGTTTATTAATCTCCAGAATTTAGAATTATGCCTTAAAAACAAATATGTGTAGAATGCATGAATCAACATGCAAATTATAAAAAGGGTCTTTCTTTGAATTCTGACCTAGCCCTGTGAAATATTATAACGTGGACGCTGCCCTTTGGTGTAGCAGGTCCTCACTAAATCAATTCAGACAATGGAGTATACACAATGTTTGGGAATAGAGTATCATAATGTTTGAGAGTTATGAAAAATAAAGGGCAGCAGCAAATATAATGCATTTTTAAAAGCTATACACAAAATTGGCCTTTCTCACAGGGTCATTTGATTGTGTATATATATATATACACACACACTTACATACACACACACACGTATATGTATATATATTATATATAATGTATATATATAAAACCAGCCAAAATATAGAGTGTCTACTATGTGTCAGGTACTGTATTAGTTACTTTATATGTTTAGCACCTGAGAGCTTGCTGAAGACAACCCTTATGGAAGATGCTATTATTATTCCCTATGTTAAAAGTACAGAAACTGTTTTCAAGGTCACCCAAAAAGTAGTGTTGGTAAAATAACTAGAACCTGGCTGTTTCTTGCTTCAGTGCCTTTAGGGCTATACTTTGCTGTCTTCATAAATTGATCCACAAGAGGTAGGGGCAAGTAAAAACAAGTATATTTCCCATAGATTATTCATTTCCTTCCTGCCTGTTTTTGTGTAAAGTTTCACTGACAAAAATTATACAATACTTGCAAGGAGATATTAGGCTTAGAAAAATTCATTATGATAAAGAATACTTCGGTACTAATTTTGTTAACACAGTTTTCTAAGTAGCCTTATAAATCAAATAGAAATAATAATTTTAAAAACCCTAACTGATTCAACATACTTCATCCCAATTGATACCTACTGGATACACATAATTCAGAGAACAGATTCTTCCCAGTTAACTTTGTCCAAGACTCTACCTTTTTCAGTCAGGAAAAACATAGCCCATATGGAATGTTAACCTTTTATCATAAAATTATGATTTAACAACTTCAAATTGCTGGTCCACGAGGAATAACAGTCGAGAGCTTGCACTATGTATATAACAAAATGTTAATGTCTTAGTAGTTTTGCATTGCTATAAAGGCATATCTGAGGCTGGGTAATTTAAAAGAAAAGAGGTTTAGTTGGTTCATGGTTCTGAAGGCTGTACAAGAAGCTTAAGAGCCTCAGGAAGCTTCCACTCATGATGGAAGGTGAAGAGGAGTCTACATGTAGAGATCACATGGTGGGAAGAGAAAGAGACAGAGAGAAAGAGGGGAAAGGGGCCCAGGTGGGACAGAGTGGGGGGGGGGGGGGGGGAGAGGAAGAGAGAAGGAGAGAGAGAGACAGACACCAGGATCTTTTTAACAATCAGCTCTTGCAAGAACTCATGGAGTAAGAATTAACTCATGACCTTGAGGAGGCAGCAAGCCATTCATAAAGGATCTGTCCCCACAACCCAACCACATCCCACGAGGCCCCACTTCCAACACTGCGGATTAAATTTCAACAAAAGACTTAAAGGGGACAAATATCCAAACTATATCAAGTAAAGAATTAATTTTGAGGGTGCTGGATTTTCTAGACACAGCTCGGACCTAAAAAATGAGATATAACTTGGCATTATATGATCTGTGTTTAAACTACATTCTCTCTCATCCATATTTCTCCAGGATGATATGCTTAACTTAGATACTAAAAACAAGTCCTTCTAATTTATTTTCAAACTTCATAAAATATTCTAGATCGCGTGGAAAAATTAATCTGTGTGACTAGTAAAAGAAAATGTGACAGCAATTTGGAGAATTTACTGTAGTACATATTAAATATGTTACAATGTATTAAATATTAGAGGGATCAAAATAATATAGTTTTCAAGGCAGAATGAGCAGAGGAATGGAACAGAACAGATTTGAGAGGTAAGACCCTCGAGGTTAATATAATAAAAAGATGAGATTTATTTCAAGTCCGTGGGGAAATACGTTTTATTCAATAAATGATGCAGGAAAAAGTAATTTGTAGATTTTTGGTGAGAAATAAGTAACATTAGATTCATAGAAACCCTTCACACTAAAATAAAATCTATATGAATCAAATATTTAAATGTTTTAAAAAGTGAAACTGTAACTAGAAAAGATTTTCAGCAAATATCTCCAAGTGTAGAGAAGATCCTCCTAAAAATGGTAACAGAGACATAACCTTATAAAGAAAACAATATGGCCGGGCGCGGTGGCTCACGCCTGTAATCCCAGAACTTTGGGGGGCCAAGGCGGGCAGATCACGAAGTCAGGAGATGGAGACCATCCTGGCTAACATAGTGAAATCCCTTCTCTACTAAAAATACCAAAAATTAGCGGGCGTGGTGGCAGAGCCTGTAGTACCAGCTACTCGGGAGGCTGAGGCAGGAGAACCGAGTGAATCCGGGAGGCGGAGCTTTCAGTGAGCCGAGATCCGGCCACCGCACTCCAGCCTGGGCAATAGAGCGAGATTCTGTCTCAAAAAAAAAAAAAAAAAAAAAAAAAAAA